>NW_027171717.1:117500-137500 GCF_036898095.1 Palaemon carinicauda
ATATATATATATATATATATATATATATATATATATATATATATATATATATATATATATATATATATATATATATATATATGTATATATGTATATATTTATATATGTATATATGTATATATATGTATATACATACATATATATATATATATATATATATATATATATATATATATATATATATATATATACATACATACATATATACATATATATATATATATATATATATATATATATATATATATATATATATATATATATATATATATATATATATATATATATATATATATATATATATTAGGGGGGCACCGAAAAGGAAAATTCTGAGACCTCTGAAGATGGAAATTCTGACGCCAATGTATGTGTTACCATACTCATTATATTCTAACACCATGTAAAAAAGTATGTGTTAGCATACTGCTTGTATGCTAACGCCATGTAAAAAAGTATGTGTTAGCATATTCATTGTATGGTAATACCATGTAAAAAGTATGTGTTAGCATACTCATTGTGTGCTAACACCATGTTAAAAAGTATGTGTTAGCATACTCATTGTATGCTAACACCATGTAAAACAAGAAACAAGAGATCGTTTTGATACACTAAAAATATAGGCAGGGTTAATAGCTTTCCTATACGGTATCATCATCATCATCTTCATCATCTCTTCCTACGCCTATTGACGAAAAGGGCCTCGGTTAGATTTCGCCAGTCGTCTTTATCTTGAGCTTTTATTTCATTTCTTCTCCATTCATCATCTACTTCGCGTTTCAGAGTCCTCAGCCATGTAGGCCTGGGTCTCTCAACTCTTCTAGTGCCTTGTGGGGCTAAGCTAACAATATAGTGGATAGGAAATAACCAAAATGAATTTAGACAATATTCATATCCCTAAAGGCTGCATGTATCATTAAAAAATCAGAAGCATGCAGTGCTTATTTAAAGTTGTAAGGTTTAAAGGCCGCTCATGAATGGCAGAGGTAGAGGGCAGTTACAATGCCCTAGAGACTGACCATGTATATATATGATCAGGGCCAAAGTCCCTTTCCACCAAAGCTAGGACCAAGGAGATCCAGGCATTAGCTGCTGATGACTGGCCCAAACCCATCATCCTTAGCTCAAAAAGATAGTAAGGTTGCGGACGCTTACGGAACTAAGAAGTTTTAGCAGGACTTGAACCCTCCTTAGGCGATCAGCAGGCAAAGACGTTCCCATTAGAGCGAAGCAACCTTAATTTCCTTTTTTTAACTATAAGCAGTCTTACTAACACTAACTATTTTATTATTATTATTATTATTATTATAATTATTATTATTATTATTATTATTATTATTGTTGTTGTTGTTGTTGTTGTATCCTATATTCATTCATGTTAGTTTTTGATAAACAAAAAGTTTGTCGACTAGCAAATATCTAAACCCACAAAGTAAACAATCAAATATGCAGAACTTCCTATGGCCTTTAAGCGTGGGCTGAGAACTATACTAATCAATAGGATTCGGTTTCAATGAAGTTCAGCTTTAAACCTCATTAATAAAATCGCTTTTTTGATATGCTCTAAATTTCATTGAAGGTTAAAAGTCAGTTCCTTTTGTATTTTAGAGATGGTGAATAACAAAGAGGAGCGTTATAATACGTCTATATCATCTCGCATTCAAGGCTGAAAATAATGCCAATTGCCCGTCTGAATGCAACAATGGTTCAATGGGTCTACCCTCCGAAGCTCAAGAAATAATGAGCAAAAGTAGACTAAGAACAAAGCCGACACATTCAATTGTTGCTAACCGGGTGAGTAGGAGATTGTAGAAAAGAGATGGGAAGCGTTGTTGCTTTCAAGGTATGTAGGCGGAAGGGAGATAGGATGGACATGGGAACTGTTAGAAGACATAAGGCAAGCTGGAAGAAACGTTTAGAAACCAATTGTTGATTTACAGGTATGTTGGCTGAGATAAGATGGAAGGAAATGGGAGATTGTAGAAGAGAGAGGGGAAGCTGGTGAAAGCGTTTAGAAACCAATTGTTGATTTCCAAGTATGTTGGCTGAGATAAGATAGGAAGGACATGGAAGATTGTAGAAGAAAGAGGGGAAGCTGGTAAAAGCGCTTAGAAATACAAAGATTTCAAGGAGTAAGAGGTTTTTATGTGAGTAAGAGGTTTTAATGTAATAAAAATGATAAGATGTTTAATATAATACAGACTTATGTTTACTAAGATCTAATGGATACCCAAGATCAGTTTGTGAAATTATGAGATAATAATCCTAAATCTGGAATTTTTTGCAATTATTATTATTATTGTTATAATTATTATTATTATTATTATTATCATCCAAGTTACAGCCCTAGTTGGAAAAACAAGATGCTATAAGCCCAAGGGCTCCAGCAGGGAAAAATAGCCGATGAGAAAAGAAAATAAGGAAATAAATAAACAATGTGAGAAAAAATTAACAATAAAATATTTCAAAAATAGGTAAAATATAAAGATATGCATAACTTGATTAAATAATGTAATTTTACTCAAGATGAATAAACAATAATATACGAATACTGAAGAAACGCAAAAAATCCAGATAAAAATTATTATTATTATTATTATTATTATTATTATTATTATTATTATTATTATTATTATTATTATTCCTTGCAAAGCTACAACCCTAGATGGAAAAGCAGGATGCTATAAGCCCAGGGGCTCCAACAGCGAAAGTAGCCCAGTGAGGAAAGGAAAAAAGGGAACATAAAATATATCAAGAGTAACAATAATAAGATTTTTGGGCTCAAGCCATGTCGTCCTGATGGAAGTTCCTATAGGGTAGCTTCCTAGGGTATATTACAACTACGGCGATATTCCCAGAGAATTTACCTTAAGGTACCAGAATTCTAACTCCTGGAGCGAATATCCCTAATGAAAGGGATATCGCGACATATCAGAGGAAGTATTCTTGACACGCCATATGGCAATCTGCACCCCAAACAGAGATTACGTATCGAGGGGTCAATTGGCAAGAAACGAAAACGGGAAAGAAAAAGGGGGAGCCGCTCCCAAGGCTCCCTATTCTCCAGTTTCGTAAGCGTGCCTGGCGCCAATCTTGGATTTATTCAGCTTTTCATGGCTTCTCCAACTTCGTCGGCCTCTGATAAGTTGAGTACCATTTCTTTTATGTATAAATGTAGGCTCTTGGTAAATTTTTAAGTGATTAATAGGATTAATCTTTGATACAAGAGCCATAGCCTACCGGAGGCGTCATGGACGCTGTCGCTCGCTAGGTATAAGTTTAGTTAGTCAGAGCGACATTCCCGGTTGTTTTGCTTTAATAAAATTTTAGCTATTTAGCGTTACATAGGATTTCCTTTCGTGCTTTAGTGTTATTTTGGGGAAGTATTCGCCAACTCTGGCCTACGCTAGGCCATGTAGCCTAGTCGTTTGGTCCTAGTACTTCCTGCATGATTTTGGTTTTTCCGAGTGTATTAAAATTTTATTGAAGCTTTAGGCTGTTTTTTATACATTTAAGATTATGTTGAATATTTCTAAGATAGTATACGAGTGAGTTTCAGTGATTTAGGTAATCGATTCTCTTGGTGCCTAGGCTAAGTTGCTTATGGAGCCTTAGTATACTCTCTCATACTCCCCGGTTGCTTTCTTTTCTTCGGAGAAGGTATGCAATCCCTTTCCCTCTGTTTAAGTCTTGGGCTTATCCCTAAGTGGTTTATCTGAATTAATTTTCGATAAAACTATACTGGGGTGTTACTGTACCTTCCTGTTCCAGTAAGTCTGGTTTCAGAGAGGGACAGAACAACAGAGTTTTTATTCTGAGTCTGTGTTTGTCTGGCTTGGGGTAGAGTCTCCCTCGCTGGCCTGACACAGACATAGGAGGCTTAGCCTCCTTAGGTCACTACCGAAGGTTTCTGTACGAGATGATTCCTTCTTTTGTGATCTAGCAGACTAGTCCTTGTTGCTGTTCTCGGGGGAGGATAAGATCCTTTCCCTGGGAGTAGCAACACCTTCCTTGCTTTGGTTCTTTGGGAGCTGGCACGTATTGCTGGCCTCCCTCCTTGGATCTCCCTTAGGCTAAGATGAATTTTCTTGGCTGCGGGTGATCCTTCAATAAAGCAAGGTTGGTAGGACCCTCTTTTGTCCCTTCCCCCTCTATCTCCGTAATGGCCTAGCCATTACAGTACTGTACGTCATTCTACATCTGGACCTAGGATAGGTTAGGATGTGGAATTGACTCAGTCCCTTGCCGGCCGGCAGAGTCTGCCGGCCGGCAAGGGTCTTCTGCTTTGAGTGCTGCCCTGACCTACCTTGGTCCCTCATCCATGCCTGTCTGTAGAGCCAGATGGCATTGGTCAGGAAGCCTGAATTAGATTCTCCTCTTCCTTATATGCACTCTTTCGGATTGCCGGGCTTGGAGGTAGTTTATGCTCTTATCCCGGCATCCATTCTGTTTTCTTCTAGTGCTGTACCCGACCCGGCTGCCGGCCTATGAGGCTGGCAGCCGGGCAGTCGTAGTCCTCTGGTTCTTTTGCTGCCGGCCGGCATCGGTTGTTTACCTTTGCCGGCCGGCTAATGTCAGCCCTTGTCTGCCGGTCGCTAGGAGCAGGGGCCGGCAGCTGGGTGCTACCTTGTGTAGCCGACATTGGCTGTTGCCGGCCGGCACAGGCATTTGAACCAGCGTTCTGCCGCCTTATAGCTGTTAAGTAGTATACTTTAAAGCTAGTTATGGTGTGTTGCCGGCCGGCACATAACCTCCTATACTGTACCAGTATTCTTCAGTATAACATAAACTGTAAGAGGAAAACTATAGTATAAGTTTTGGTACAGCACTGTTTGTTCTAACACTTTTGTGTTGTCTTGCATAGCTCTTGCCTGTTGCCTTACAGATAAGAAAGTGAGTTCTTTCTTGTCTATTATCCAGGATTTTAAAATCATTGCATAGGTGTGAGCTCCACCTGTTTCCCCTGGAAACTTGGCATTGGTTATTCTAGAAGAGATTAACCATTCGATTTTATTATCTGGAAGGCTGCAGCAATTGGTTGTGATGGAAACACAAGTGTGTGTCTTTCCTTTCTGAATTGTTATGCTAAACTGTGCATATCCAGTGATACATAGTTCACTTGATACTCATGGAAATTTTCTTCTCTTGGCAGGAGGTACGTCCGAAGTGCTTTCTGCAACGTCCGCAGTAAGTACCTCTGCGGACATGGATTATGTAGGAGACACACAGCATGCGCTGTCTCCAAAGGTGAGCTCCGGTATTGGGACCCCCAGGTATGTACCGTGTGCTCTAACCTGATTACTGAAGCTTTTGATTCCCCTAGGACAGCGGAATCAAGGGATATAGCAAGGGGGAAGCTTCGCACCTTGGTAAGGGGCTTCCAGAAGAACACCTCTGGACCTTAT
The DNA here is from genome assembly GCF_036898095.1 of Palaemon carinicauda. Classification (NCBI taxonomy): domain Eukaryota; kingdom Metazoa; phylum Arthropoda; class Malacostraca; order Decapoda; family Palaemonidae; genus Palaemon; species Palaemon carinicauda. Next base: position 122,903 of record NW_027171717.1, read on the forward strand.
CTTCCAAGTGAGAAGATGAGGGCTTAACTTTTCCCTAGGGCATCAGCTGATGCAGTGATTCCCCAGCCTCAAGAGGAGATCCCCCTAGTTCAGATCCAGGTGGATGCTGAAGTGGCGGTCGCCGTGCAAGACATCCAGTTGGGCGACAGGATGTCAGACATGTCCGAGCGTCTGGAGGAAGACCTCCTGGCAGGAGGCCAGGATGAAGATCAAGCCCCAGACATCGTAGAGGAAGAAGCCAACGAGGTGTCGGCTGCTCCGGTTCTGATCCCTGAACCTATTCCCTCAACATCGTCCGCTCTCCCAGTAGAGCTGGGACAGGCCCTCTCCTCCATTGTTGGAATGATCCAACAAATGCAGAAGGAGAATATGGAGAAGGCGGCTGCAATGGAACTGTGGATGCAGGAGCTTGCAGCATCACGTGGGCCCCAGAAAAGGCTCAATGTGAAAGACCTTCCCTTGTATTCAGATGCTAGCCCGTGGAGATATGCCGAGCACATGCCGATGACGACTGGAAAGATCGTCATGTCGGATAAGCTGGGTTCAGTTCCCCTTGAGGAAGTGGAATTCTGGCCCAGCAAAGGGTCATATCCGGACTGTTATGTCCGGTTGAGGAAGGAACCAGCTTCAAAGGAGAAGACAGAGCCGAAGGAGGTCATAGTGATGGACCATGCTAAGGCTCAAGCTTTGCTTTCATCTTCGATGAAAGAGAGGGGCTTCACAAACTCAAAAGTTACTGCATTGAGTAAGAAGCTCCCTTCCTTTGTGTCCTCTCCTGCTAGAGCCTTCCCCTTTTTGCAGAAAGGGTTTGCGGCTGTATTAAAAGCAGTCGAGGCTGGCAAGCCTTGCCCCTCCCTGGAGGAGTGTAAACCCTTGTCGCTGGCCCTACCCATGGACCACAAGGACTGGAAGGACGTCCATCTTACCTTCTCAGTCGGGAAGTTGGAGGCTGATATTGCCGGACGTCAGTTCGGTGAGAACCTCCCTAAGCTGTCTGATTTTATTTTGCGGAGAGAGCTCGAGACAAAAGAAAGACTGGCTGCCTCAATGTCTCTTCAGACCACTCTTGAGACGATGGCAAGTGACCCCAAGGTCCATGAAATGTTCATGGTAGTGGCCAAGATTCATCTGGCCACAGTGACGAAGGATCTTTACAGCTTCGTCAGGGCGAGGAGAGCTTGTAGGGAGTCCGTGTTCACCTTGGCTACGGTGAGGCACGAGCCAAGGAAACTAATCTCCTCCAACATTTGGGGCAAAGACCTTTTCCCTAGCGAGTTGGTCAAAGAAGTTGTGGATAAGGCCGCCACGGAGAATAGAAATATTCTCCAAAAGTGGGGCCTGTCTATCAAGAGAAAGTCTTCCCCGGATGAGGGTCCCCAACCGAAGAGGAAGACTAAAAGGCCTAGGCTACCGTCAGTTGAACAGTAACAGCAACAGCAGTTGCCAATGCCTTCAGTGCCCCAGATGGTGGCACAAACCCCGACCACTTTCCAGTGGGTACCCCAGGCCGTGTCGACACAGTCCACGGTGTTCACCCCAACGTTCGAAGGGCAGTCTACTTCCTTTCGAGCAAAGCCTAGAGGAGCAGCCAGAGGCTCGTCTAGGCGCCCCTCAAGGGGAAGGGGATTCAGGGGTGGTCGCGGTCGGGGAGGCAAGACCTCAGGACGGCAGTCCAAGTGAGATGATGCCGGTAGGAGGGAGACTTCAGAATTTTTGGGATCGGTGGACCTTCGATCCCTGGGCCCACAGCCTACTCAAGAACGGACTGGGCTGGAGCTGGTACAGCACTCCACCCCCGTGCCCTCGGTTTTTTTCCAACACTCCACCCCCGTTCTGGAGGAGTACGTTCAAGAACTGTTGGAGAAAAATGTGATCCGAAGGGTGAAGTCCATCAAATTCCAAGGGAGGCTGTTTTGTGTTCCTAAGAAAGACTCGGAAAAGCTCAGAGTCATTCTGGACTTGTCGCCACTCAACAAGTTCATAGTGAATTGCTAATTTAAGATGCTAACACTGCAACACATAAGGACCTTACTGCCCAAGAGGGCATATTCCGTCTCCACAGACTTATCAGACACCTATTGGCACGTTCCAATCAACCGTCGACTCTCCCCCTACCTAGGGTTCAAGCTACAACGAAGACTATACGCCTTCAGAGCCATGCCATTCGGGCTAAATATAGCCCCAAGGATTTTCACGAAGCTTGCGAGCGTAGCTCTCAAACAATTACGCCTAAAGAGAATTCAGGTAGTAGCCTACCTGGACGACTGGCTGGTGTGGGCAGCATCCGAGACGGAATGCTTGCAAGCTTCCAGTCAAGTTATCCAGTTCCTAGAGTATCTAGGCTTCAAGATCAACAGAAAAAAGTCTCGACTTTCTCCATCTCAAAAGTTCCAGTGGCTGGGAATCCACTGGGACTTAATGTCACATCGTTTTTCCATCCCGGCAAAGAAAAGGAAGGAGATAGCGGGTTCTGTCAAGAGACTTCTAGATTCCGAAAGGATATCAAGACGCGAACAGGAGAGGGTACTGGGATCTCTCCAGTTTGCTTCGGTGACAGACCCAGTGCTAAGAGCACAGCTAAAGGATGCAACCGGAGTTTGGAGAAGTTATGTATCAAACGCGCGAAGAGATCTGAGAAGACCAGTTCCGCTTCGGCTACGTACTCTTCTCAGGCCTTGGTCCCAAGCCAGACATCTAAAGAAGTCGGTTCTTCTTCAGCCACCTCCCCTGTCGGTGACGATTCACTCAGACACCTCGAAGGACGGACGGGGAGGTCACTCATCGGAAAAAAGTCCAGGGGACTTGGTCCAAGCTATTCAAGACCTTTCACATAAACTTTCTAGAAGCTATGGCAGTGTTCCTTACCTTAAAGAAAGTCTCCCCGCCTTACTCAATCCACATAAGGTGGTGATGGACAGCGAGGTAGTTGTGAGATGCTTGAATCGACAAGGATCGAGGTCACCACCTCTCAACCAGGTGATGTTGGCCATCTTCCGATTGGCGGAAAAGAAGAAGTGGTACAAGTCGGCAGTTCACCTTCAAGGAGTCCGCAATGTGACAGCGGACGCTCTATCCAGGTTCACACCGATAGAGTCGGAATGGTCCTTAGACGCAGGATCATTCTCCTTCATTCTGAACAAGTCCCAGAACTGCAGATAGACCTCTTTTCAACGAAAGACAACAAGAAGTTGCCCCTGTACGTGTCCCCGTACGAGGACCCCTTAGCGGAAGCAGTGGACGCGATGTCCCTCGACTGGAACAGATGGTCCAGGATTATCTGTTCCCTCCTCACAACCTTCTGTTGAGGGTCCTCAACAACTGAGATCCTTCAAGGGGGTAGCGGCAATAGTGACCCACAAGCGGTCGTACAGCGTGTGGTTCCCCCTGGCATTGGAACTACGACTGAAGTTTCTACTGCTACCAGATCCAGTTCTGACCCAGCGAGTCCAGAAGTCTTCTGTCTGCGCTTCATTACAGAAAACCCGGATCCTGCAGCTCATGATTTTCTCTCCCTAGCGGTGAGAAAGCGTTTCGGGATTTCGGAAGCCAGCATAGACTTCCTAGAGGAAAATAAGTGCAAATCTATTAGAAGGCAATAAAGTTCTGAAAGCCTACGCTAGGCTCAGACCTTCAGCACCTCCGAAGCCCATTTCATAGTCTTTAGACAAAGTTCTTCATTTCGCTTCTCTGTGGAGCAATGAGGAGGGTGCGTTAATGGATTTGACCAAAATAGTTATTTTCCTATTTCCACTCACGTCCGGGGCCAGGGTTAGTGAGATTGTAGCCCTCTCGAGAGAGGAAGGTCGTGTTCAGTTCCCGGATGGGGGAGAACTGAACCTGTTTCCGGATCCTTTGTTTCTCACCAAGAATGAGTTACCCACCACTGAACTATCGCACTATAATCAAAGATAAATAATAAATTGTTCCTATCATTCACAATCACGACAAGCAAAGATAAACAAAACTGTACTTACTCAGAATATAAATAATCACTTCCTCGCTGGTAATACAAAAATAATAAATTCAGCGTTCACACAACTGACGGTTACAGCAGTCAAATCAAAATAATCATTCACCCAAGACATTCACCACTGTCGTAACCTAACTAAAACATAAACAAACAGTCTCATTTGTACCAACAGTCTTTCCCACTACAAACAATCATTCGCTAAATACCAATTGTTCTCTCTCTCTCTCTCTCTCTCTCTCTCTCTCTCTCTCTCTCTCTCTCTCTCTCTCTCTCTCTCTCTCTCTCAGTATTTGGCAAAAAACAAAAATTAAAATAAAACAAAAATAAATCCTCCACATTATGATCTCAGACATAGACTGTGATGTTGAAAACTCCGTAGTGAGAAGTTTCGCCGATGACACAAGAATAAGTAGAGAAATTACTTGTGAAGAGGATAGGAACTCACTACAAAGATATCTAAACAAAATATATGAATGGGCGGAGATATATAGGAGGGTATTTAACTCAGATAAATTCGAATCAATAAATTATGGAAACAGAGAAGGAATGATGTATGCATACAAGGGACCTAATAATGAGACAATCACAAACAAGGAAGCAATTAAAGACCTTAGTGTAATGTTAAATAGGAATATGTTATGCAACGACCAAATAGCAACACTGTTGGCTAAATGTAAAGCAAAAATGGGACTGCTATTCAGACACTTTAAAACAAGAAAAGCTGAACACAAGATTATGATTTACAAAACTTACGTACGTAGTACACTCGAGTACTGCAATGTGATATGGTACCCACACTACCAAAAGGATATTGCACAAATAGAGTGTACAAAGGTCCTATACTGCTAGAATAGAAGAAGTTAAGGACCTTGACTACTGGAAAAGACTGCAATTTTTAAAACTATACAGTCTAGAAAGGAGAAGAGAATGCTACATGATAATACAAGCATGGAAGCAAATAGAAGGAATTACTGAAAACATCATGGAGCTTAAAATATCAGAAAGAGCAAGCCGAGGTAGATAAATAGTGCCCAAAAATATTCCAGGTAAACTAAGAAAGGCGCACAGGACATTAATCCACTACACACCAGCATCGATAATGCAGCGACTATTTAATGTGCTGCCAGCTCATCTAAGAAACATATCAGGAGTGAGCGTAGATGTGTTTAAGAATAAGCTCGATAAATACCTAAGATGCATCCCAGACCATCCAAGAATGGAAGATGCAAAATACACCAGAAGATGCATTAGCAACTCTCTGGTGGATATACGAGGTGCCTCACACTGAGGGACCTGGGGGAACCCAAACAAAAAATAAGGCAAATAAGGTAAGGTAAGGTCTTCCAAAGGAGGATGTATCTAAAAATATGTGTTCAGCTCTAACAAGGAGAATTAATATAATTCCTAATGGGCCTGTCACAACAAATTTAATGTTTGCCTTGACTTTACAAATCTCTCTCTCTCTCTCTCTCTCTCTCTCTCTCTCTCTCTCTCTCTCTCTCTCTCTTTAATAATTCATAGGATTTAATGGACCTTGTAATGCATTTTTTGCTTTCGCGAAAAGATAAGAATTTATATGAGGAAGAAAACATTATGCATTAAGGGTGCATAGGATATATCTTATGTACATTTGAATTTTGTATGACTATCATCATCATCATCATTATCATCTCCTCTACGCCTATTGACGCAAAGGGCCTCAGTTAGATTTCACCAATCTTCTCTATCTTGAGCTTTTGAATCAATAGGTATTTTGATTTTAATTTTTGAAAATTATCCTTATCATTATGATCATTTTCAAAGAAACCACACTATTTATGAAAGAAAGTAAGGCAAGAAGATAGTAATAAGTGCAAATAATTAGATATTAATAAGTGCAAGTAATTAGATATTAATAAGTGCAAATAATTAATCTGTATATAATCGTTTACAAACACGAAGATGATTTGGGAAAAAGAAAAAAAAAAATAATAATTTTGGCCTCCGTCATAGTTAATTCATAGAGACTGATCCAGATTTACAAAAAGAACAAGGAAACGTCTGTCACCTTACTGGGGATCACGTCCATTCCAGATGTATAAAATTGCAAAAAACAAGTGCCATTGCTTGAAGTAATTATGGTTAGTCAGGTCAGACTATTAAGTGTTTAGTTGACATTGGTTGATAAAGGCACAAAGAGCAAAAAAAAAAAAAAAAAAAAAAAAAAAAAAAAAAAAAAAAAGACTGCTACACAGGAGAAATTCAACAGGGCCCTAATGAATGTGGTTAAAACAATTTCCAGGGCAAGTAAAACAGATTTAACCAGAGAAGCACTTTGAGAGTGCAGACCTCCGACACGGCAGCTTATTTCTCGACACCAGCTTGCCTTTCACAGAATCAATTTAGACCGTAGTCGTATTCGAAATCTGTGTGAGAACCATTTGCGAACTTGAGGTTAAGGTTAGGGTTCATACGGTTGACCTTTTGCTCGACCTTTACCTTGACCTTTGACATGAGACTTTCAAAACTGAATCACTTCCACGTCTTAGCATAAAAATCAATCCCTGAATGTTTCACTACTCTATGAGTAAAATTGGGGGGGGGAGGTGTACACAAAAAAAAAAGAAAAAAAGAAAAACAGGCAAACGGACAAACAAACAAACAAACGGACAAACGGATAAATAAACGGAAAAACGGACAGAGTCGAAAACATAACCTCATCCGAACCTCGTTGTCGGAGGTAAAAATGCAACTTATTATTACAGCGAAGGGAATATATACATAAAAAAGATGTGCTTCAATAAATCAAATCAAAGAAAAATACCACCGAGAGAACCATGACACCTTGTAACCTTGTGGCCTGATTGGTAACGTGTCTGCCTGGTGTTTGCCAGTCGGGGTTCGAGTCCCGCTCAGACTCGTCAGTGCCATTTGTGTCTGCAACCTTTCCATCCTTGTGAGCTAAGGTTGGGGGGTTTGGGGGAGCCTATAGGTCTATTTGCTGAGTCATCAGCAGCCACTGCCTGGCCCTCCCTGGTCCTAGCTTGGGTGGAGAGGAGGCTTGGGCGCTGATCATATGTAATATGGTAAGTCTCTAGGGCATTGTCCTGATTGCTAGGGCAATGTCACTGTCCCTTGCCTCTGCCATTCATGGGTGACCTTCAAACCTTCAAACAAGCTACAATACTCATCAATAACGTATCAGATTAAATGGGAAACAAATCATTCCTTAATAAGCTCTGTGGATCGAACCCGGTTTTTTCAATCAAGGTATTCTGGGAATATTTTCTCTGGAACGAACCTCACTTGGTTTGAAGGTTCAACAATATTAATTCACAGTTTGCCTATTTCTAGATCTATAGCTGCAGGGGAAACTATTTCAAAGATATTTCAAGAAAGTGGTCGCACATGTTTTTTTGAGTATTGATAAAAAAGCAAGAATCCATTAAATATTAAAACTGCCGAGAAGTAATAAAACCAAATCTTTTAGTCTTTATATCAGCTCACCTCACTCTTCTTCTTATAATAATAATAATAATAATAATAATAATAATAATAATAATAATAATAATAATAATAATAATAATAGTAATAATAATAATAATAATAATAATAGCAATTATCATCATCATCATCATCATTATTATTATTATTATTATTATTATTATTATTATTATTATTATTTTTATTATTATTATTATTATTATTACAATCTAAGCCATAATCCTAGTTGGAAAAGCAAAGTGCTATAAGCCCAAGGGCACCAACATGGAAAAATAGCCGAGTGAGGAAAGGAAACAAGAATATAAATAAACTACAAGAGGAGTAATGAACAATCAAAATCAAATATCAAACTCTTACAACATTACTGTACTTCCTATTAATTGTTCGTTTTGGGTATAAAATGAATGATATTTAAAGTACGTAAAATGTTAATGTAAAATATAACTTCATATCCCGTGATCCCTATAGTAGGTTAAGCAATGCTTTATGGTATGTGTTGTGCCAAAATATTTATTATATAAAGTTTAATGTGTAATATATTTTTCATTGTTTCAGGAGGCAGTGGTCCCACCATGTTTGTTACTAATTCTGTTGCCAGGTAAGGGAAATTATATGAGTCCATCTATGGAGGAAATATGTTTTTTTTTTTTTGTTAACAGTTGAGTTACTAACAGAGATAATGATAAAATAAGATCATATTAAGATGAACAATAAATAGGGTAACAAATGTTCGATTTATATTTGATTACTCCATAGTTAATGTGATGAATAATAATGTAACTGGATACAATTCTAAAATAGAGGATAAACTGAATAATGAATGAAAAAAATTGTATGTTTTAGTCTATGGAAAAAAAATATATTTATTCTTCTAACAGGTGAGTTATTAACAGAGATAATGACAAATTAAGTCCATACCAGGATGAAAAATAATACGATAACATGATATATAATTGATTACTCCATAGTTAAGCAGATGATGAATATCAAAATTGTATACAAATCTAAAATAATGGACGAACTGAATAATGAATGAAGATATTGTATGCGTTCGTTTATGGAAAAATTTATTTTTTCTTTGTTGACAGATATATATACTATATATATATATATATATATATATATATATATATATATATATATATATATATATATATATATATATATATATATATATATATATACATGTATATATATATATATATATATATATATATATATATACATGTATATATATATATATATATATATATATATATATATATATATATATATATATATATATATATATATATATACATGTATATATATATATATATATATATATATATATATATATATATATATATATATATATATATATATATATGTACATGTATATATATATATATATATATATATATATATATATATATATATATATATATGTATATATATATATATATATATATATATATATATATATATGTATATATATACATACATATATATATATATATATATATATATATATATATATATATATATATATATATATATATATATATATATATATATATACACACATATATATATACACACATATATATATATATATATATATATATATATATATATATATATATATATATATATATATATATATACATATACATATATATATATATATATATATATATATATATATATATATATATATATATATATATATATATATATATATATATAATTAGGAGTAGAGGATATTCTAACATGCAAAAAAGGAAGTGGACATGGGTAGGACATAGAATGAAAATAACAGATTATTATTATTATTATTATTATTATTATTACTATCCAAGCTACAACCCTAGTTGGAAAAGCAAAATGCTATAAGCCCAGGGGCTCCAATAGGGAAAAATCGCCCAGTGAGGAAAGGAAATAAGGAAATAAATAAATGAAGGGAACAAATTAACAATAAATCATTCTAAAAAATGTAACAACGTCAAAACAGATATGTCATACATAAACTATTAACAACGTCAAAAACAAATGTCATATATAAACTATAAAAAGACTCATGTCCTCACGGTCAACAAAAAAGCATTTGCTCCAAGTTTGAACTTTTGAAGTTCTACTGATTCATCTACCCGATTAGGAAGATCATCCCATAACTTGGTAAAAGCTGGAATAAAACTTCTAGAGTACTGCGTAGTATTGAGCCTCATGATGGAGAAGGCCTGGTTATTAGAATTAACTGCCTGCCTAGTATTACGAACAGGATAGAACTGTCCAGGGAGATCTTAATGTAAAGGATGGTCAGAGTTATGAAAAATCTTATGCAACATGCATAATGAACTAATTGAACGACGGTGCCAGGGATTAATATCTAAATCAAGAATAAGAAATTTAATAGACCGTAAGTTTCTGTCCAACAAATTAAGAGGAGAATCAGCAGCTGAACACCAGACAGGAGAACAATACTCAAAACAAGGTCGAATGAAAGAATTAAAACACTTCTTCAGAATAGATTGATCACCGAAAATCTTAAAAGACTTTCTCGATAAGCCAATTTTTTGTGCAATTGAAGAAGACACAGACCTTATATGTTTCTCAAAAGTAAATTTGCTGTCGAGAATCACACCTAAAATTTTGAAACTCATACAAATTTAATGAAACATTATCAATACTGCGATTCGGATGTTGAGGAGCCACCGTCCTTGACCTACTTACAATCATACTTTGAGTTTTGTTAGGATTCAACTTCATACCCCATAATTTGCACCATGCACTAATTTTAGCTAAATCTCTATTAAGGGATTCACCAACCCCAGATTTACATTCAGGGGATGGAATTGATGCAAAGAGAGTAGCATCATCTGCATATGCAACAAGCTTGTTTTCTAGGCCAAACCACATGTCATGTGTATATGGTATGAAAAGTAATGGGCCAAGAACACTACCCTGTGGAACACCGGATATCACATTCCTATACTCACTATGGTGCCTGTCAACAACAACTCTTTGAGATCTATTGCTTAAAAAAACAATAATAATGCTAAGAAACGACCCACCCACTCCCAACAGTTTCAGTTTGAAAACATGGGCCTCATGATTAACATGGTCAAAGGCAGCACTAAAATCAAGTCCAATCATACGAACTTCCTGACAACAATCAAGGGATTTCTGTACAGCATTGGAGATTGTAAGAAATGCATCACATGCTCCAAGGCCTTTATGAAAACCAAATTGCAAACTAGGGAGTAGATGATTACCTTCAGGAAACCTATTAAGACGTTTTGCCAGAAGACGATAAAAAACTATAGATAATATGGGAGTTGAGCTACCACAAACACATTTACATAGAGGAGTAACATTACCAATTTTCCAACAAGTGCTAAAAGCTCCTCTTCTTGCTAAATTGCACAAAATAACAGATAACTTTGGAGTTAAGAAATCTGCTGTCATTATAAAAAACAAAGGAAAAATACCATTTGGGTCTACACCTCCATAACCATCAAGGTCCATCAACAGAGCTTTAATCTCACGAGATCGAAAAGCTAAACTAGTTAGTTTAACCTCAGGAAAACAGGAATGAGGAAGTTCAAGTTTTTCATTACTCTGTTTACTGTCAAAAGCATCCGCCAAAAGCGTTGCCTTTTCCTTTGGACAGTGAGTGACTGAGCCATCTGGTTTAAGTAAAGGAGGAACTGTTGCATCTACATCAAAGAGTGCAGATTTAAGGGTAGACCACCATTTATGTTCCTGAGTTGTACCAGAAAGGGTTTCTTTTATGGTTAAATTGTACTCCTTTTCAGTTGAGGCATAGACTCTCTGAGCAAAAGCTCTAAGCTGAATATAGTTGTTCTAGGTCAAATCTGATCTGTTACCCTTCCAAAGGTGATAGGCCTCCTGCTTCTCCAAATAAGCAGGTCTATAATCATCATTGAACCATTATACATATACATAAATACACACACACACACACACACACACACACACACACACATATATATATATATATATATATATATATATATATATACATATATATATATATATATATATATATATATATATATATATATATATATATATATATATATATATATACATATATATATTTGTATATATATATATATATATATATATATATATATATATATATATACATATATATATTTGTATATATATATATATATATATATATATATATATATATATATATATATATATATATATATATATATATATATAAGCACGTCTACAATCATCATTGAACCACGGTTTGTCCTTCACTCAGTACCTTAGCACACGAGAAGGGATATGCCTATCAATTATGTTTACTAGATTTTCATTCAAAGGGACAACAGGATCTACACTATTATATAATTGTGACCAAGCCACCTGTTGAGATACTACCGCTATGGATTTATCGAAACTTTTACTACATTTATCACTAAATTGGATTTTTCTTTGGTTACGGCTCATTTCCCCTTTCATCTACGCACGAATAATCTGACGTATTCTTTTCACATTCTCCTCTTTCCTCAAATACCAAACAACACCAAGATAACCGAAAAATTCTTCTTCACTCGAGAGGTTAACCACTGCACGGAAATTGTTCAGTGGCTACCTTCCTCTTCGCTAGGGTAGAAGCGACTCTTTAGCAATCGTTAGCAGCTCTTGTGTGAGAAGTACACTGCAATAATCAAGCCATTTTTCTCTAGTCTTGGGTAGTGCTATAGCCCCAGTACGATGGTCTTTTACTGTCTTGGGTTAGAGTTTTCTTGCTTAAGGGTACACTCAGGCTTACTATTCTACCTTGTTTCCTTATTTCCTTTACACACTATTTTCCCTTGGGCTTATATCATCCTGCATTTCCAGCTAGAGTTCCAGATTACCTAATAATAATAATAATAATAATAATAATAATAATAATAATAATAATAATAATAATAATAAAAATAATAATAATATGGGGAAAACAGAAAAAAGTATTTACGATTACAATATCCTTTTAATTTTCATGAAAAGGATACATGCTCCAAGCAAAAGAGCAGTTGGAATGTAACTTAAGAGATGTAAACCAAAAACTGTGTGATTTAAAAGAAATGAGAAACGCTTTTTAAAGTTGTATGAGGTAAGACGTGCTTAGGTTAAGACACAGAGAAGGGTTTCCGGCAATGTGTATGTACGTACAGTTACCTCGACTGTTAAGCAGCTTCCTGAAGATTTAAGATTGTGTGTGATATATTAGGAGATTGTCTGTGAGTGATGTGTTTCCGTGAGTGATGTGTTTATTGAGAGGGTATACAGAAAAAAAAAAAAAAAAAAAAAAAAAACCTTCGTACACTGATAATATATTGCAATGTACACTCGGGCACACTGTTCTATCTTATTTCTCTTTCTCTTGTTTGTTTTAAGATTTTATAGTTTACATGTGAACTATCTTATTTAATGATATGACTGCTCTTAAGATGTCCTATTTTAATTTTTTATTTCTTCTCATGCATGTTATTTATCTCCTTGTTTCCTTTCCTCACTGTGCTATTTCTCCTTATTGGAGCTCTAGGGCATAAAGCATCTTGCTTTTCGAGATAGGGTTGTAGCTTAGCTCTTAATGATAATAATAATAATAATAATAATAATAATAATACTAATAATAATAATAATAATTATAATAATAGTAATAATAATAATAATATTTATTATTATCATTATTATTATTATTATTATTATTATTATTATTATTATTATTATTATAATAATAATAATAATAATAATAATAATAATAATAATAATAATAATAATAATAATAATAATAATAATAATAATAAGAGCGTTGGAATATAAGGATAACAATATCATGACAAAAGAATTAATGGCGAACACTTTCAATGGAGCAAAAAATTTGAAAGATGAACAACACAGAATATGAGCAGCAAAAAAGTTACTGTGAAACTTTGATAAAATATTGGGAAAGAAGGAAAACGTCTATCACACTTAATGTTGCAATTCACGCATGGATTATCGAACCGCAGGTCTTCGTGGAATGGAAGTTGTTAAATTTCAATGAAAATAAAATAATAATAATAATAATAATAATAATAATAATAATAATAATAATAATAATGGATATACGCACACACACACACACACACACACACACACACACATATATATATATATATATATATATATATATATATATATATATATATATATATATATATATATATATATATATATATATATATATATGTATATATATATATTAGGATTAATTACCTGTGTACTGTAATAATTGGAAAGTGAAGAAATGTAGATAAAAAACTAATATATTATTGAAGAATTGATATTAAAGGTAAATTGCTTTTGTGTTTCCATGTAGTTAGGCAACATGGAAAAGATAATATATTTGAGAAAATGGTGTATGAGTTAAGTAATATAACATATAGAAGAGGAGAGAGATTTAAAAGTTAGGTGAAGACAAAGCATTGTCGGCATGGAAAAATTCCAATTTTCAAAATCTAGGAAAATCTTAAAAGAAATAGGTGAATCTCAACAGTATATAACTGACTTGACAAGCTAAATATGATGAGGTCAATACTGTGATTTTTTTTTTTTCTTGCACCTACGAGGATCACCTGAGTAGTTGACGAACGTAGCTAGTCTTCATTTATAAACATAATTCAAATGAAATATATTTATTAACTATCATGAAATGATGAAATACAACCCTTTTTTTCACAGGAGGACTAAAATCTTAAAAATAAAACCCCAAATCAATATAGTTCTTGCATGAAAAAATATCACCAACTGAGCAGTTGAAAAACGCAGTTAATCTTCATTTAAAAAACCTAATTTAAATTGAAAGGATTTATTAACTATCATGAAATACTAAAATACAAGTCTCTTCATAGGAAGACTAAACTCCTACAATATAAAAAAAAAAATCAAATCAATAACATTTTTGCATGAAAAATAATTTTCAACTCAAAATTAAACTCAAACCTGTAAGAGTATGAGGCTGATGTTTTGCATCAATGGAAGAAAATGTTAAATTGAAAGCAAAATTCAAATTTGGACTGGAAAAGAAATGTCCAGAAGCAAGATAAAAAAGAAAATGGGAATTTTATGGCAAAGAAAACGATTATTTCAAT
>NW_027171717.1:147500-150000 GCF_036898095.1 Palaemon carinicauda
CAAAAAAAAAAAAAAATCTGAGGAGCAACTTATCATTACTGGCCATAAAACTTTCTTCGGCATTATTACATTGGAAGAAAGGATGCAGATTCCATCGAAGTCTTTTGGTTGTAGAGGATATATATTCCATTAAAATACAAGATTCAATTGGCTAAATGGGATCCAATGGCATCTGGTTGTATTTTCAAGCAGTCTCTTCTCGGAATCAGTTAGTATTGCCAACACAAACATTTTCTTCTCAGTCGTACCAACCCAAATATTTTCTTTTCAGTCGTATCAACACAAATATTTACACTGTGGCTTGGCGTCTCCATCTCCATTGTACAATCTGGGAGTATAATTTAGATCTTTGGACAAAGCCAAATGGAAAGGTCGTATTATCGAAGAAATATTCTATAGAAGTAGCGATTTCTGTAATAATTCTTTTATAATAAAGATGCTAGTGAATGGGCCTCAGCATCATCATCTCCCCCCCCCCCCCTCTCTCTCTCTCTCTCTCTCTCTCTCTCTCTCTCTCTCTCTCTCTCTCTCTCTCTCTCTCTCTCTCTCTCTCTGTTCATGGACAATGTAAATGGCTAGAGTAAATTTTAGGTTCTCTCTCTCTCTCTCCTCTCTCTCTCTCTCTCTCTCTCTCTCTCTCTCTCTCTCTCTCTCTCTCTCTCTGGAAAGACTTCCTTCAAGCATCTAATTCAATTCTTTTTTTAAATTAACACCCTTTAGAATGTTAAAAAGAGGAGAAGGAAAAGGCATGACTGGCCAATTCAAACTCTGTCATCCCACTAACAAAAGTGCATCCCTAACCTTCTTTCGAGTGATACCGAGACGTAGCTTAGATAAAATTAGGTCAGGATAATAGCGACCAGCGAAGGCAACGGTTCATTGAGCAAGACGACTCTCAAATTCACGTCATCCTCCAACCTACTCTGTGATTGTACAGATTATCTCATACAAAGGCATCAAGCATAAAAAAAAAAAAAACCCTAAGGGTGGTACTACTGACAATTGAAATAAATCTAAAGTGGACATAACAGTTATACAATTGATTACATAGATATTGGTTAAAACATCCATAATGAATAATATTATTAATTGATCTCTAAATATCATGAAATAAATTTTTAAACCATAACCAACTGTAAAATGTGTATCTAAATTTGCATTACTAAAATGGGTATCTAAATATGAGGTGCCAATTCCAAATGGCTGATTGCTTAGTCAAAATAATGATAATATTGGTGTATAAGAATTACATATTTGGTTACTATTCCTACCATAAAAATGTATGCGTTTTTCATATCTGTTTTATATCGGTCATATGGGAACTTGTATTACAAAACTATACGGCATTTCAAGAAAGACAAGAATTATAGTCAGCCCAGTAGGTTGAGACTTAATGAAGACAGTTATGTGGGAAGTTTCAAGTGGAGGGGAAAAACTGTGCTTGACATACAAGATCTACTAAAGCTAATGAAAAAGTCGACAGATGAGTGATATATGGTATAGATTATAACTTATCAAGAGATATAAAAAGTTTTTTCAATATAGAAATAAAGCATGCATTACAACAGGTGTTTCTGACATGGAGTACATGTACCCCTAGTGCTACATTTTTCGTCCTCAGGATCTGTTTTCTGCATTGAGATTGAATAATGAAATATAACAATATAAATTTCATTGTTTTTCTTTTTCATCCTCAATTTTAAGGAGTACGCAAGAAACTATATAAATGCACAAGGGGTGCAGAAGAACAGAAAAGATTGGAAACTCCTGTGTTAGAATATGTAACGGAATAGGGACTAGTATCGAGAGAAATGTGGTGCGAGACAACTTTATGAGTTGATGCTGTTGGAAATAAGCTCTATGTGTAATGTGCTGTTTAAGAAGAATTTAGAATATAAACTTGAGGTAAATATAAGAGTAATATAATGGTTAGTATAAATTACGGCAGCATATTAAAAACGTGAGTGGAACGAAACAGATATGAAGAAAAGGGATTTGTGGAAGAAATAGGTATAAATATTGAAAGAGCAGTAAAGCAATTGAATTAAATGCCATGAACAAAGGAAGGAAAGTGATATCTATAAGATTTCAAAATTGTAGAAAGGACAAGAAAAAAAAATAAGATTTAGGCAACGTGGAGTCATCAAGGATAGATATGGAAATATATTACCAAAGAATGAAGTCACTAAAAAGATGAAGAGAATATATTGAACAACTATTGAATTTTCAAAATGAGAGGGACGACCTGGGAGAAGCCCAAAGGATGGATGGGGCTAGTAAGGGAGATACAGTATACAGAAGTGAAGCAGTCAATAAGTAAAAGAAAAAAAAAAAAAAGGTAAAGCTCCAAGTCCATCCGAGTATAAAATTGAAATGATCATAATACTAGCTACAGAGGGGGAGATATGGATGCTGGTTTATTAATGATGATATGGGAAGAACAATTAATGGCTAAAGCCTTGGATGAGAGTCTAATAATATCTATATTTAAGCAGGAAAG
>NW_027171717.1:172500-177500 GCF_036898095.1 Palaemon carinicauda
TCCACAAATAAACCAATGAAATTTTATTGATGGTGAAGATAGTTGCGTCCATGGATATTGTTTAATATTAAGAAAAGTTCGTCAAGCGAATTTTTTATTTTTTATTTTTTTTTTATTTTTTTTTTAGCAATACTATAGACTGTACGGAATATTTACTGTATTCGTTGACTTTGAATATTTAACTAAGTACAGAATACTTTACTTACTTTAAGGGCTGTTTTCCTAGTCCTATGATACATGGGTACCATGTCCCTTACAGGACCTACAAGATCTGTTTGTCGTATAGATAATTAGGTAGTTAGAGTATCACCAAATACAATACGGGAGCCCAAATAGGCGGTAAGAAAAGAAGCTCATATTTACGGGCATGATCAACTCTAAAACTACTTATTTCTTCCAAGGACACATTTGGCATTAAGAAAGATTTTTTTTTTCCTCTCCGACAAATCGCGATTACTGAAGCACTTTGAAAGCAAGAGTTTTCAGTTTTCCTTTAAAACCTTAATATCTTCAGTCTTTCAGGTGTCTATTGGGAGCTTGTTTGAAAGCCTAGAACCTACGGTAAATATATATCTGGGCTTCAATCATTTAAAACCGTCTGTGATTAACTGGATTCGTTGGCTGCACGTTATGCAGCAACTCTCTTAGATATTTTGGACGTCCGGTTCTGAGACATTGATGAGTTGTTACGCATATCTTAAACCCAACTCTAGCTTTAATAGGTAGCCAGTTTAATTAAATTAGTATAAAAGATATCAGTCTTTATTCTCTATTATGTTAGGTAATTTCTCAAGTTCCACTTTGGTAGATTGTAATAAACTGAATTAGAATTGTAAATATTAGTAATTAGCATAGTCAATCACAAGTTTCTTTATAGAATCTTAATCTAAATACTTCTTTACAATTTTTTTTCTTCATATTATCAAATATAGTTAATCTTATCTGTGTATCTGGTATAACATCAATCTGATATGGAATATATGTAAATGACCTATATACATATATATATATATATATATATATATATATATATATATATATATATATATATATATATATTATATATATATGTATATATATATATATATATAATATATATATATATATATATATATATATATATATATATATATATATATATATATATATATATTAAGAATTCTGGAAATTTATTAACCAGTTCGTGGTGGCTATATCCATTTGGTAGCCTTTTTCTATTTAGATTTATCATTACACTATTTAGGAGATATTAATGTATATCTATATAATGTCTATTGTTGCTTCATAGATTTGTTTTCTTATAGTATTCAGATTTTCCCTCCGTAATGAGTAATTATATTTGTACTTACCAGAATCCACCCATACACTTTCAAGGATATCTCTCCTTTACAGTTATACCCTTTTCCATCAGTGAATTTGAAACTAAAGCGTCTTTCTTCATTCCTTTATAAGAATTTAAAACTAAAGTATTTATCTTTTTTTCTTGAAAAAAGTTTTGAAACTAAAGTCTGTTTCTTTACTCCTTGATAAGAATTTAGATTTAAGGATGTTTCTTCTTCATTCCTTGAAAGAATTTGAAATTAGAGTCTGTTTTTTATTCCTTTACAAGTATTTGAAACTTGTCAGTTTCTTCATCTTATTATAAGTATTTGAAACTAAAGTCTGTTTCTCCATTCATTATAAGATTTTGAAACTAAAGTCTGTTTCTCCATTCCTTTATAAGAATTTGAAACTAAAGTCTGTTTCTCCATTCATTTATAAGATTTTGAAACTAAAGTGTGTTTCTCCATTCCTTTATAAGAATTTGAAACTAAAGTCTGTTTCTCCATTCCTTTATAAGAATTTGAAAATAAAGTCTGTTTCTCCATTCTTTTATAAGATTTTGAAACTAAAGTCTGTTTTTTTCATTCATTTGTAAGAATTTGAAACTAAAGTCTGTTTCTCCATTCATTTATAAGAATTTGAAACTCAAGTCTATTTCTCCATTCCTTTATAAGATTTTGAAACTAAAGTCTGTTTTTCCATTCATTTGTAAGATTTGAAACTAAAGTCTGTTTCTCCATTCATTTATAAGAATTTGAAACAAAAGTCTGTTTCTCCATTCCTTTATAAGATTTTGAAACTAAAGTCTGTTTCTCCATTCATTTATAAGAATATGAAACTAAAGTCTGTTTCTCCATTCCTTTATAAGAATTTGAAAACTCAAGTCTATTTCTCCATTCCTTTATAAGAATTTGAAAATAAAGTCTATTTCTCCATTCCTTTATAAGATTTTGAAACTAAAGTCTGTTTCTCCATTCATTTATAAGAATTTCAAACTAAAGTCTGTTTCTCCATTCCTTTATAAGACTTTGAAACTAAAGTCTGTTTCTCCATTCCTTTATAAGATTTTGAAACTAAAGTCTGTTTTTCCATTCATTTTTAGGAATTTCAAACTAAAGTCTGTTTCTCCATTCATTTATAAGAATTTGAAACTAAAGTCTGTTTCTCCATTCCTTTATAAGAATTTGAAACTAAAGTCTGTTTCTCCATTCCTTTATAAGAATTTGAAAATAAAGTCTGTTTCTCCATTCCTTTATGAGATTTTGAAACTAAAGTCTGTTTTTCCATTCATTTGTAAGAATTTGAAACTAAAGTCGGTTTCTCCATTCATTTATAAGAATTTCAAACTAAAGTCTGTTTCTCCATTCCTTTATAAGAATTTGAAACTAAAGTCTGTTTCTCCATTCCTTTATAAGATTTTGAAACTAAAGTCTGTTTTTCCAATCATTTGTAAGAATTGAAACTAAAGTCTGTTTCTCCATTCATTTATAAGAATTTGAAACTAAAGTCTGTTTCTCCATTCCTTTATAAGATTTGAAACTAAAGTCTGTTTCTCCATTCATTTATAAGAATATGAAACTAAAGTCTGTTTCTCCATTCCTTTATAAGAATTTAAAACTCAAGTCTATTTCTCCATTCCTTTATAAGAATTTGAAAATAAAGTCTGTTTCTCCATTCCTTTATAAGATTTTGAAACTAAAGTCTGTTTCTCCATTAATTTATAAGAATTTCAAACTAAAGTCTGTTTCTCCATTCCTTTATAAGAATTTGAAACTAAAGTCTATTTCTCCATTCCTTTGTAAAATTTTGAAACTAAAGTTTGTTTCTCCATTAATTTATAAGAAGTAAAAAAAAAAAAAACTGTTTCTCCATTCCCTAAGAAGAATTCTACACTAAAGTGTCATTCTCCATTCCTTTGTAAGAATTGGAAACTAAAGACTTTCTTCATTCTTGATAAGAATTTGGAAATAAATTCAGTTTATTTATTCATTTATAATAATTTTAATCTAAATTCTGTTTTTATTTTCCTTTGCAAGAATTTACATTGAAGGTCTGTTTCTTTATTCTTCTACAAGAATTTGAAACTAAAACTTGTTTCTCCATTTCTTTATAAGAATTGGAAACTAAAGACTTTTTCAATTTTTTATAAGAATTTGAAATTAAATTCTGACTTAATTCCTTTACAAGAATTTGAATTTAAAGTCTGTTTCTACATTCCATAGCAAAAATTTTACACTTACGTCTGTTTTTCCATTCCTTTACAAGGATTTGAAATCAAAGTCTGTTTCTTCATTCCTTTATGAGAATTTTAAACTGAGTGTATTTCTCCATTCTTTTGTAAGAATTCAAAACTAAAGACTTTTTTCATTCATGATAAGAATTTGAAATTAAATCCTGTCCTCATTCCTTTACAATAATTTCTTACAAAGACCTGTTTCTTCATTCCTTTACAATAATTTTTTACAAAGACCTATTTCTTCATTCCTTTAAAATAATTCCAATTTAAACTCGGTTTCTCCATTCCTTATCAAGAATTTGAAACTAAAGTCTATTTCTCTATTCATTCATCTCCCTCCAGCTTGCTGGGCGCAACATAACCAAGATGTCAGCACAGACTTTGTCTCCCAAGGTCCCTGGGTCAAAGTCTGCCGCTTTGTCGTGCCACAGTACGTCACCCTGGGCAAAAACGCCACACTGGAGTGCGACTACTTGGTGCAGAAACATGCGAGTCTTTATTCCCTCAAGTGGTACAAGAGTAATTCGCAGTTCTACCAATACATTCCAACAAATGAGAATCCGTTTTCCGTCTTCTCTGTAGAGGGGCTGCACCAGGATCAGGTGGTGAGTACGAAAACTTTCGTTTTGATGGAGTATCGTCAGTCCCTACTGTGAAGATACTTATAAAATTATGTTTATGTATAGAAACACACACACCTAGATATATATATATATATTATATATATATATAATACCAAAACCTTAATGTTTTATTTACTATTGATATTTTGCTAGTGATTTTGCTTGTATCTAACTTTGATAGTTGTCACTGTACAGATACTACCAATAGAGTTATTGGGTCCTTTGACTGTCCCCACGGTACTTCACTGGATCCCTCTTCCTGATTACAGCTAATTTTAATTTGCCTCTATGTACTCCTAATAGTCTGGCTGGAGATGTCACGGTATGTAGAGTTACTCCTTACAAACCATGACATCTCCAGCCGAGACAACTCTACCGATCAAAACACCTACCGACCAAGACCGCTTTGATCGGTAACTGGACAGCCTGCCTAGTCTTCATACCCCCTCGGCAAGCGTTCCCACCAATCAGAGCTGCTGGAGGACTAGATGGTGACTCATCAACCATGAGTGAGTGGGAAGGCAGTCTGACTGAACTACAGCCGCCTTCGGCGAGCGGCTTAGCCAATGAGGACCCGCCTTTCTAACAATCTTACCATTCACTCCACCCACAACGCCCGAGGAAGCCAATTTAAATTCACCGCCTCTCTGCTAAGCCAGAATTGCAATTTATAAGGACGTAGCTATCATCGTTTCTACCACTCGAGCCTGAGGAAGGGAGGCAGCACTCCCAAAATACGTAGCTTCTTCATTGTATTCTTTGCCTGACTTGTAACTTTAACCTAACTTATAAACTTTACCTTAAAACCTTGATTCGAC
>NW_027171717.1:192500-200000 GCF_036898095.1 Palaemon carinicauda
ACTCAAAGTATGATTGTAAGTAGGTCAAGGACGGTGGCTCCTCAACATCCGGATCTCAGTATTGATAATGTTGCCTTAAATTTGTATGATTCTTTTAAAATTTTAGGTGTGATTCTCGACAGCAAATTTACTTTGGAGAAACATTTAAGGTCTGTGTCTTCTTCAATTGCACAAAAAATTGGCCTATTGAGAAAGCCTTTTAAGATTTTCGGTGATCAATCTATTCTGAAGAAGTGTTTTAATTCTTCCATTCTACCTTGTTTTGAGTATTGTACTCCTGTCTGGTCTTTTGCTGCTGATTTTCATCTTAATTTGTTGGACAGAAACTTACGGTCTATTAAATTTCTTATTCCTGATCTAGATATTAATCTTTGGCACCGTCGTTCAACTAGTTCATTATGCATGTTGCAAAAGACTTTTCATAACTCTGACCATCCTTTACATTCAAATCTCCCTGGACAATTCTATCCTGTTCGTAATACTAGCCAAGCAGTTAATTCTAATAGCCACGCCTTCTCCATCCTGAGGCTCAATACTACGCAGTACTCCAGAAGTTTTATTCCATCTGTTACCTAATCGGGTAGTTGAATCAGTAGAACTTCAAAAGTTCAAAGTTGGAGCAAATGCTTTTTGTTGACCAGGCAGACATGAGTCTTTTTATAGTTTATTTATGACATATTTGTTTTTGATGTTGTTAATAGTTTATATATGACATATCTGTTTTGACGTTGTTGCCTTTTTTGGAATGATTTATTGTTAATTTGTTCTCTTCATTTATTTATTTCTCTATTTCCTTTCCTCACTGGGCTATTTTTCCTTATTGGCACCCTTGGGCTTATAGCACCTTGCTTTTCCAACTAGGGTTGTAGCTTGGATAGTAATAATAATAATGATAATAATAATAATAATAATAATAATAATAATAATAATAATTATAATATGCATATATATATATATATATATATACAGTACACACACACACACACATATATATATATATATACACACACATATATATATATATATATATACACACACACATATATATACATATATATATATATATATATACATATATATATATATATATATATATTAAGAAGGGAGGTTGATTTAGTATAGATATACCTAAATGGAAGCCACTGGGCAGGAGAGAACGGGTAAACCAAGAAAAACGTGGCTAATGACAATGCACAGGGAGGTTGGATCTGAGAATTGGGTTGAGCTCAGAGAGATGGTACAGGAAAGACATATGTCGTGAATTAATGAGGCCTTTGCATCCCATGACTCCCAGGGGATTAGGATAAGATACGATACGCTATATATCATTAAAACAAAACAGAAAACAGTTATAGTTTTTTTAGGGAAATATCAAATACTATATAGATATGATTTCAACCGATGTCGTTCATTTTTCGTTGGACCGTCTGTTCCTGACATTTAATTGGAATGGATAATGTTTTGTTAATTAGGAGCAACTTAAGCAGGATATCAAAAAATATATCAGACTGATTGGAGCAATCATAGATATCAACTGGGTTCAAAACAGCAACGGATATTGACAGTGGAAATAAAATTTATATATATACAGTATATATATATATATATATATATATTAATATATATATATATATATATATATATTTATATATATATATATATATATATACATACATATATATATATATATATATATATACATATTTATATATATATATACATATATATATATTTATATATTTTAATATATATATATGATATTTATATATATAAACACACACACACACACACACATATATATATATATATATATATATGTGTGTGTGTGTGTGTGAGTGTGTGTGTGTGTGTGTGTGTTTGTGTGTGTGTGTGTGTGTGCTGTATATATGAGGTAAACCTTTAAATAAAATTCGCTTATCTATTGGCCCCGTAGGAATACCTGACTACTAGGCGTGGATTAAAAAATTGAATTTCATATTAAAAAAATCTAATTATCACACACACACACACACACACACACACACACACAAAACATACATAAAACATTTTATGCAACCTAAAGGAGAAGATAATTTTTCTCTTCTCACAATCACTCGGAAAATAAACTGAATAAACCAAAAAGAAATTAAAAAATCCAAAAGGCTGGGTTACGACACCAAGTCCCATTGAACTGGAGGGACACTTCTTAGAGAAAATGCCTTCCTCACGACAAACAGTCTCATTTTGCTCTTAACTCCACTGCGTACTTGTACTTCCATGCATTTTCTTCTAAATTTAATGGATTTGACCTTGGGTTATCATAACCCACATGTTCACAAAGTTTCATTGAAATTGGTTCAATAGTTTTTGGTGTAAAATTCCTCAAAACCAAGAAGATAAACGACACTATAGGTTAATACATACCATTCGGAAGAAAAGGAGTCACGGAGTCATCACAAAATGGTATCCTTTGAACAACTAAGGTCACTCCATATATGTAACTTATAGCTATGCATCAATAAGACTTAATTTGTACTTTCCAGGATTTTCTGTTACTAATGCTAGGAGAGATATTCTTGTAATAATGATATGAACTTTACCGCGTGCCATGCACTTTCATTTTTC
Organism: Palaemon carinicauda; assembly: GCF_036898095.1. NCBI lineage: Eukaryota > Metazoa > Arthropoda > Malacostraca > Decapoda > Palaemonidae > Palaemon > Palaemon carinicauda. The sequence continues at coordinate 195,105 of NW_027171717.1, forward strand.
AAAGCAGTGTGCTGTATATTCAAACAAAAAATTAACTTATAGTGCTGATAGGAATTCACATGACGGTCAAGATCATATTTCGATACTGTAGTTCAACGGATGTAAATTCTATCTCTGACACTAAAAATATCTGAACATTTTCATACACAACAAATTAGCAAAAGTAACCATAACAAAATTACTGGCAAAAGTTAAGTACGCTCACACACTCACGTTGACTTACAGAAGCTGAAAAAAGTAACTCACAGGCCCATAGGTTCGTGGCCCTTAATCTTTAGTTTGATTAGCTTGATAACTTAATATAAAACTTTACTTCAGTCCATTCATCTTTTTCTCGAGTTGATATTTCCTACATAAACTAGAAAAACTAACAAAACAAGAGCAAGAAAAAAAATAGATCGAATAGTGTGCCGAATGTACCCTCAAGCAAGTTAACTCTAACCCAAGATAGTGGAAGACCATGGCACAGAGGATATGGCACTACCCAAGACTAGAGGACAATGGTTTGATTTTGTAGTGTCCTTCTAGAAGAGCTGCTTACCATAGCTAAAGAGTCTCTTCTACCGTTACCAAGAGGAAAGTAGCCACTGAACAATTACAGTGCAGTAGTTAACCCCTTGGGTGAAGAAGAATTGTTTGGTAATATCAGTTATGTCAAGTGTATGAGGACAGGGGATAATCTGTCAAGAATAGGCCAGACTATTCGGTGTATGAGTAGGAAATAGGAAAGTGAACTGTAACCAGAGAGAAGGATCCAATGTAGTACTGTCTGGCCAGTCAAAGGTCCCCCATATCTCCCAGCGGTAGTATCTCAATGGGTGGTTGGTGCCCTGGCCAACCTACTACTTATGGACTGAGCTGCCATAGTCTAGTATTGGTAAAACCACAGCAACTGAATGGATGTTAGTTATGTATCATCATATCACAATCACAAGTAATTAATATCACGTTCTAAAATAAAGTGTAATACTACGTATGGTCATGTATGGTATCCACTATCCCAGCAATCAAGGCAACCACTTTTTCTCACCTTAAGCATGTGGTGTCAAATCATAACATCAATCAAGGAGTCAGAATACACATCACATTTTGTAACTTTACTTTTGAGAGCTAAAGTACATCAGCCAATGAATCCCTTGGATGCTGAATACCAATTCATGAAATTAATAAAAAATATTTTTCCTCATGTTTACAAGTTCAGAGACTTTGCTATACAGGCAGCGTTGCCAACAGTTTTGATAAACAACGTTACCTGCAATAATGTACAGCAGACCCACGTCGCCTTAACTTCCAGTACCGGAATTAATGAAGCCAAATGTATACAATCAATTAGGCGAGCTATTTAACCAGTGTGTCAAATGCATTATTATTGCCAAAATGTAAAACAAAACCTAAATGCGAAAATAGCAAGCTTCACGATATTAATGTTTTCATAATAAAAAAGGTAGGTATTATTGAAGAAACGTAATAAGGGATACCCTTATACTCTTTTATTATTCAGATGCACAACTGATTTTAAAATGCTGGGTTTCACATAAAAAATGGAGAATCACTACTCTTCAAAAATCGAGAAGTTGATGATTGAAAGTAAACTACGTATATAAGTCCTGAGCTAGTTAACCTTTTTCTCAAGAAATGTCTCTTTTTTCAAATTCGTATTTACATTATCATAACATTGTTGGCAAGTCTAAAAAGGACCAAATATCTAACGGTATACTTCTAAAGAGATATTACTGGCCATCCAAAAATGATAATTGAAAGAAAGCTAAGAATTTATTGGATGAAGGATAAACTTTTATAAATATCTAATTAGTCTCCTGGGTAATACAGCGGTAAGACGTTCATGGCAGCAGGTCGATCCCAGCTCTACATCATGAGTTTGAGCGGTTTATTGGGGAGGACACTGCTGTAGTTAGGCACCACAGGGGGTGTTGAACTTGCCAGGCTAACGTTCTGGTCAGCATCTATTCTCATGATACTGGAACTGAAACCAGACACCTTTACCTTTAATATCTCAACTAATTTCATTGAAGTACGTTTCAATTTAAACACAAAAAATGGAGGATATTAATTGTCCTTTTCGCTGCTTCCAGGTGGCATCAGCTGATGGTAGGAGAGTGGTGATACTTGGCATACAAGCGGCAGCTAGTGACACCTATCGGTGCGAAATGGTAGCTGAAGGGCCTCCTTTTCATACAACCCAGAGATCAGGGAATATGACAGTGGCAGGTAAGGGGTCTGACTTTTGATCTTACATATGCTTTTCATATACATTTTATACACCACACACATACACACACAAATACACACACACACACACACACACACACACATATATATATATAATATATATACCATCCTTTTTCCAGTCCTGTTATATGCATTTACTTTAAATTACCTTTGCAAAGTTGCATTTATATAACTTTCTAATACAATGTTCAGTCTTCCACCCTGTCTTCTCCAATTTGGATCTGATCATTCGTTTATATTTCATTTATATCTATTTCAACTTACGTACTCCAATAATGCATCCGATATCACTTTTACAATTTTCTGTGTTGCATTACCTAATCCTTCCAACCTTCAATCTCCTGTGGAGGTTATATTGTGTTATTTCATCTAGGTTCATGTCTGGCAAAACTCTCCTAGCAAATATCTGTTTCAGATCATTCGATTTTCCTAAATCATGTTTGTATTCATTATAGGTACTGTCCCTGTCCCTTTCGTTTTCTTACATGTCATTAAAATAAGAGAAATTAAAAGAAAAAAATATTAAAGCATATCCTAACATATGATGTAAACATAAATAACGTGGTGATGGATTACATAATAAAATAACTTAGCACTGTGAAAAAGAATCCGATTCAAAAGTGTTAAAACTGTAAAATTGAATTTAGTAGATTTTTTTTTCCAACAAATGGTAAAAATGGCTACACCGAATTTGAGAGAAAAGATGTGCCTTATCGTCTTCATTTCATTGTCTGGCATAACATCAATATTTCCATTTACACACACAAACCATATAATCTATACCACATCATTCTACTTCTTTTCTATACAGTCACTGTTTATATATAGTATATAATACATAGACAATTATGAATATGCGTGTTATGTATCTAAGTGTTGAGCTATTACTTCACCCAAATGATGGAATTTTTCACGGATGACTCTGCCAGAGCATCAAGAGAAAATATAATTGTTCAATTAATAGGAACTGGATAATGTTCTTTTTTTCACAGAACTTAATTATAACTTTTACAAAATGGTAATTCCAGCATAGTTAGTGCCAATTTAAAACTGCTAGTAGTAGTAGTAGTAGAGTAGTAGTAGTAGTAGCAGAACTAACTCTGAACAGTTTAGCAATGTTAAAGGTCGTTACTGATTTCTCTGAAACTTCTTTACATCTCCACAACCAATAATTATTCTTCAATATGGGTTTGACAGAATTAATAACTAAAGTAATTTCATTGTGCAAAAAGCTACCATCTTGTATCCCAATTTCCAGTTAAAAAGTAAAATATTACCTTTAAAATTGTATTTGAAGAATGAGATTTAATACCCAACCCTTTCCTTATAAAACATATCTCTTCCAAGACATTTATATGTATATATATATATATATATATATATATACATACATATATATATATATATATATATATGTATGTATATAGTTTATGTGTAAAAAGTGTATATGGGTGTAGAATACTGAACTTATATCGATGAAATATTTGCATATACTATGAAATATGCTCTAAAGAAGATCTACAATTCCTTAACCGTGGTCTTATTTATCTCTGCCTCAAAGACGAATATAGCAAATTACAGAAAGTACTACAAAAGTTCATATATAGCCTACTGTATCTGGAATTCTCTTTAATTCCTGATGAGACGCATTGTTTACATATTGGTATTGTAAGAAAGAAAAAAATAGCAAGATATAAAAGCCTGAAGTCTGTATATTATAATCTCATTAACAACATTACCAATTCCAACCTGAAACTTATTTGAGAGAATATGGTAATTGGATATTTAATTATAAATTGAGTCGAATAGCTCTTAGAACATGGTTATCGGATGATAAACTGCAAAAAAAAAAAAAAAAAAAAAAAAAAAAAAAAAACACACATCATGGAATTAAAAGAAAATCTTGGTAATAAAGAGATCACTATAAAACTATATTTCTTGAGGGTACACTCAGTACACTATTCTATCTTATTTCTCTTCCTCGTGTTTTGTAAAGTCTTTATAGTTTATAAAGGAGATATTTTTATTAATGTTGTTACTATTTTTAAAAGAACCTATTTTTCTTATTTCCTTTCCTCACTGAGTTATTTTCCCTGTTGGAGTCCTTGGCCTTACAGTAACCTGTTTTTTCCAACTGGGGTTTGTAGCTTAGCAAGTAATAATAATAATAATAATAATAATAATAATAATAATAATAATAATAATAATAATAATAATATTGTATATCCTGCGCAGGTCTCTATGCTAGCACAGTTTAAACCGATGACCCATCAATTGCTTTAATGAATAGCGAAATATATAACGAATTAATGTATTCTGAATTTTTCTGCTTTTGCGTTCGTGCACTTCCCCGAAGGATTAATGCTTGCAATACCCGGGTTGATAGTTTTAAGCTTCATCGTGTTCGAATGCAAAATGTCTGAAAAACAACATATGAACCCGGTGAACAGGGGAACGGTGTTTACCCTTTTACGTTAAGGTATAAAAAACTTTTTATTTCAGGTGTTTGACCTTTCATTTCCCAGAGGAAACCATGCTTGAATTAATACTATTAACAGTGCTATAAACATTTCATTCACATTGCAATGGAAATTTCTGCTGCTGCTAATATAAATCTTTAAAAGCCTTCACATACGAAAAAATAAA
>NW_027171717.1:210000-337500 GCF_036898095.1 Palaemon carinicauda
AGTCTCCCTTGTCAACATTCATACAATATAAGGTTTTTTGTTAATTTCTTTGTAATTAATAACAAATTAAGAGACACTTTGTTATCATAGCAAAATAAAATTACTCACAGTGGAAACAGTTCTGTATTTTGTGCATGAAAAATCATCTAATTACATTTATTTACAAGAATAAAGGAATAATATATAAAACCTTAATTTTCACATTTCCACCACTTCCATGATAAACATGGTTATGCTTGTCTTATATCTTTCGTCTTACAAGTGAATAATTAAGAAACCAACTTCAACATTTTACTTATAGCTTTCCGAGATGAGCTAATGTTTCTATTCAGAATTCGAATCCTAAAAAAAAAGTACGACAACGCACAAAATACCTAATAACTTCCTGAAGTAATGAAATGTGCTAATGAAGTTATTGCGTTTCCCCCTGATTTCAAAGATTTTTCTGCCATGAAAACAAAGAAGCATTTTTTTCCATTGTTTTTAGATTTTCGAAAAAATTTTCGTTGGGTTTCATCAGTTTTCTGTCATCCCTACTTAAGCACGAATCCATGTAGACCTATTATCCCCTTTAGTTGCTCTATTGCCTAAAATTCATACTGAAGAAACTTCCGAGCGATAAACCCTCCCCCATATTGTAATCCTCCTTCTTCCATGGCATCTTCTAATAAACCTTCCTCATCTTCCAGATTAGCATCAATACAATTTTCAAATTCATTTTCTACCAAGCAAAACAACATGGCAGACAAGCTTAATTCTTTCTGAAGATAATTTTTTTTAATTTTCAATTACTGTATTTTCCTTGGAAAGAAACTGAGCAAATTCGTTTGAAGTTGCATTCACACCTTCATAACTTTGAATGTTAGATTTGGAACCTAAAAGAGTTGCTTCCTTTCCTAATAGATGGGCTCTGAGCCGGTGTTTAAATGCAACAGGAGAGGGATGCTGATGACATGCACCCATCTGACGTATGCAACCAAAGAAGTGTTCTAATCCATCTTGATTTAATCTGTTTGTCTAATAATTCGTACATCAAATTCCTTTCATAGACACCCGTTTCAAAGTACCGGCAAGATATCAGTGCATTCTCAACATTTATGTTATCTCCCCGTTTGCAGAGGTGCACCCATTTTTTCCTAGTTTCACTGTCCTTTGGAACTGAATGAAATATAAGATCTGAATTTTTTCGTCCTGGTTGAGAAGCATCCAAACACAGCACAGATATTGGGCATATTGGTAATTGAATATTGTTGTTAAAATTTACACAACCACTTTCAAGAATTAGATCGACAACCAAGGACAATTCCTCGACCTGTTTACTTTGTTTAACTGTAGGTAGCACCTGTCCGTTTGGAGGTGTTGACGTCACGATATCCACCTGCGCAGAAATGTCAATTTTTGGACCAGCGATGAGGAAACCTTGTATTCTATAGACCTTGATAATATGCATTAATTCTTAACACATGGTTCGTATACCAACTCTACATTAAGCTGACCAATGAAAAAAAGTTTAGAGAATTAGATAGCGAGATATGGTGAAGGATGATATGGAGAGAAGAGGTTTGGTGGAAGAGGAGGCCTTTGATAGAAGGCATTGGAAATGGTGCATCGCGCAATAGACCCTTTAATTTAGGGATAACGGTGGGAAAGACGAAGGCAGAAGTATTAACAAAAAATTGCACCAAGCATATGGTAATTTTAGCAATTATTAAAAACCCCATACAGAACAGAACAAATTCTCTTGATCGCTTAATAAATAACGTAACTTGATGGCAGTTTTCATAGTCATATAATATAGGAATTTAGTATTCTTACTAATAAATATATTGGCACTAGAGTTGTACCGAAAATCGTTTGGAATGAAATCTCACAGGAAACCACTCAATCCAAATTATAGCAACATGTTGCGATTAATATAAATGTAACATGATTATGCTTCTAAAAGTTGTATGATAGGGAAGTCTGGGAATTATAATAAATGGATAATGCTTGGAAGTGAAATATAAGTTGTTTTGAGTTCTTCAGTGATGTTTTTGTGAGTGATAGATTAATAAGCTTCAAAATCTCAATATATCATATCTATACACGATAAGCTGCCTTTTCATTAAATTTCAGAGAGAATATATGGAAATTACAAAATCTACGCTCTACTAATGAAAAAAACACTATTAGATGCATACCCACTTGAAACCTACTCAAATTTATTGGATTTCCGATCAACAACAAAAAGTCTCTTAAAGATGCCTAGATTTTCAGTGACATTCATTGGATTTCATATTTCAAAAACGTTCTTTTTTTAATGTTCGAGGGAGTTGTGATACTGTTTGAGACAAATACATTTAGAACTTACGACAAAGCCCTTCCATGCACATCAGAATCCAAAACAATGAGCCTAAAAATGTTGCAAGATATAATATCCAATCACTCTTTAAAGACTTTCAACTACTTACTAATGGTTCGGTTCATGTCTAGAATTATACAATTGGATGTCCTAAGTGTGCGTGCGCCCTTTGACCGACAGTGATATTTATTCCAGCATTTGGTAACACTTCCTTTATAAGCTCATTAGTGAAATCGCAGCCTTTCCATAGACTGAAGAACGTACTTAGCAAATCCTGAATACGGTTATAACTAACCTTGGAGCCTTAGTTTCCATCGACGCGAATGGCCCAGTGGAACTTATAAATCTCAAAGTGAAACTGAGGATATTACAGCCTGTATTAATATTACGATACAATTCGAAACATCTGACGTCTTTACTGAAGTAGCCATTACATCCTCCAAAAAGGGAAATTGCTCAACCTTGACTCATAACTGATATCAGAATGACTGACCAACAGTTTCATACTTTTAGAATTTGAAATGAATTCTATGGACCTTAAAGTATGAAAGACTTGCAAACTTCATCTGAAAAAAAAAAAAATAGAACATTTTGTTTTTTAATGAAATTTCTCAACCTTGATACATAACTGATATCAGAATGGCTGACCAAAAGTTTCACACTTTTAGAATTAGAAATTGAATGCTTATACTTTTAGTTATGAAAGGCTTACAGACTTCAATGAAAATGGGATTTTATAGGCAGACATTCTTTCCATTGCTATGAATAGGATAGAAAGCTAGATATAAAACCTACCATTTGAGGGAGGAATTTAAAACATGATGTCGTAAACGCATTATATCTTTTCATTGTATTTTACCAACGTAAGTGTTGACAACTCATTTCATCCCCTGAAATATACCCTATTAAATTATACTATCTTTTCTATATTCAGGATATTCATAAGCTTTACGCTTACACAATTACGACTATAAAATGTATATTTGGATAAAAAAAAAAAATGCTATCAAGTCTAGTGTATAATCATTATGTTCCTAAGTTTGGGATAATCTAAGCTAAGTATTGATGGAAAATATATTTAAAAAATAAATGCAGCAATTAACTTATCTCCTGCCAATAAGATTAATATGTATAGAAGAGTCTTGTTATAATAACGGGAATAAATTCCTATAATATAAACCAGTGGAAACTTAATTACTAAAGCTGGTTTCCGACATAAATGATATTAAACTTTATTCGGAAGGAGATTTACATAACCTGATGGGCCTATTGACACTTTAACCCATTTCCAGACTGAATAATGCAATATATGCACGACGTGATTAGAATTGCAAATGATCAGTTAGTCTGTGATTATGACTTTTTCTATAACGGAAATGAGTGAGACTGGAAAGTATGTAGATGTGTTGGGGTATTATAACTCTTCATACATACATCAGATACCAATTCTTATTACTAAATTAAAAAGAGGATTGTACTGTACATGTTAAGATATAATTCAGAGTAAATAAATGAGTTTTTTATACATGTACCAGTTTTTAAATACTAAATTGATAAGGGGATTAGACGTTTTGGGATATAATTCAAAGTGAATGAAGAAACTCTTTATACAATAGGTACGTATTTTTAATTACTAAATTAAAGAGGGGGTTAGACGTGTTAGGATATAATTCAAAGTGTATATGTAAAATCTCTATAAAGCAGATAAAATAGCTTTTATCATTAAATTAACAAGTGGATAGCGTGTTAGGATATGATTCAAATTAAACAATTAAACTCTTTATACAACATATACCAATTTTGAAACACTAAATTAACAATAGGATAGGTGTGTTAGGATATAATTCAAAATTGATAAACAAACTCATTATAGCACAGTTATAAATTTTGAATCACTAAATTAAAAAGTAGAAAAAACCTTCTCTCCATTTGTATAGTGAAAATGAAAAATAAAAGGCTTTCCATTTATCAAATTCTCTGAGTTTTACAAAAAAAAAAAATCATATCTTGTGAAACGGCCCATCCTTTGAATATTTAAAAGACTTGTATAAAGTATTTGTGTATATATAATCGATGCGTATGTTTATAATTCAACAATTCGTAATAGATGTTTACGCCAAAATTAAGAAAAAAAAATATACCAATAAAATCAGAAAATAAAAAAACATTATAGAAAGAAACTGATACAGGACATAAAACAATACACTTACCCTTTCATGTCAAAATTTTCCTTTCACTACCCTTTATTGATTTCACGTTGTTGTTACTATTATTATTATTATTATTATTATTATTATTATTATTATTATTATTATTATTATTATTATTATTATTATTATTATTATTATTATTATTATTACACCAGTTATTTTGTGAAGAGATTGAAACTTTTGATTCATTTCCAAACGTCTTCAAGAAATCTATCTTGGTAAAAAAAGACTGCGATCTCAACTGGCCTTCGGAACCCATTCCTTGCTAAACATTAAGTATAAAAACACACATCTGAGGTGCTGCTCAATCTCTTAGATTTTATCTCATAAACATCAAAAGGTGGTTTGGTACTCAAGGAGGCTCGCTTACATTTTATGTGCGCCTTTCAATGTTTCTATAGGTGCAGTGTGTTTACACATGAGTGGATGCATACACGAATATACATGCGGGTGTAAAGTTTATAAATACTGTGTGTTCATGTTTAAGTACGGGTGTGAGCGCATACATGATTATATATCACATATTTGTAAATATTTATATATACACATTTTTTGGTTTATATACATATTCACATGCATGTACGCACATTGTATTGATTTTTGTAAGTTAAACGTTGTATTCATAATCTATAATTATGGTCTGGCCTCTTCTGAGACTTGTTTCTCTTCCCTTTCACCTCAAGAGAAATAACTGGGCCATATTTTGAAATGTAATTATTGAAGGTAAATTCAAAAGAATCAAGAATATGGCTTATTACCTCCTCCAACGAAGTTGGCAGGAGGTAATGTTTTCAGTTATGTTTTCGTTTGTTTGTGTGTGAACAATTTTGCTAATCGGTGTAGGGAAACTTTCAGGGATTAAATTTTATGTTGAGACGTGGAAGTAAGTTAATTTTGAGAGTCATAGGTCAATGATTGTGCTCAAGGTGAAGAAATAAGCTTCTGTAGAGGAGGTCTACACTCTACTGAGTGCCCCTTTAGTTCAGAAAATATTCTGCATAAAAATCAAAAACATTATAATAATACGAGTCATTTAACATTTCTAGGAAGAACACAAACATCCCTTCAATGAATGGCATTCAAAATATGACCCTGCTATTCTTGACCCACTTAATTTACTCATGGGGAGTCAAAAACAATGCCGTGTGACTTTTAGTGAATAAAAGAAAATTAAATTAATATAAAACAGAAATGTAAATGGTGAAAAGAAAATTCATCTACCTATGAATTCACCGCAGATGTTATTTTTTGTATTGATGTCGCTTGATAAATGTGCAAATAATACTGATAAAAATGTAAATATATATATATATATATATATATATATAAATACACACACACACGCATATATATATATATATATATTTATGCTTCAAAGGCTTTTTTTTTAGTGAAATGAAGCTTAGAAATACACCTTGGAAATGTGGCTGATAAGATTAAAATTTTTCAGTCATGTATCACTTCCATGTATTCATACACACATAAATGCCTGTAAACACACACTGGAGGAATCAATGTACACCATGACCTGCATCACAAAAAATATCATCAGTTTTTATTCTATTAAGAAATTCTTATGGTTATCTCCCCCTCTGTCTGTCTCTCTCTCTCTCTCTCTCTCTCTCTCTCTCTCTCTCTCATATATATATATATATATATATACATATATATATATATATATATATAAATATATATATATCTCTCTCTCTCTCTCTCTCTCTCTCTCTCTCTCTCTCGTATACTCTAACACACACTGTAAAAATTAGCACTCTTCCCAACAGTGATATTTTCATCATGACCGAATAACGACGCTATCTCAAATATCATAAATATATATATGTATAAATATCACTCATCACATAGCGTTTCGTGCAGAGATTAATATCCTCGTATCATCACACCTGGGTGTCTGAGGCCATCATGTAAAGTTTATAATAAACAGTACAATAGGAATTAATAAAGGTTTTCTTTGTAAAGAATTTCTTTCTTTTAAATAAAAAAGAATCCTGTGTTAAGATTTCCCTAGTTTATGAAATTTGTGAAATGATTGAAAGTCAACTTTCCTCGGGTTGGGTAATTATTCCTCTTCAGTTGTACAGTAACCATATTCACGTTAGTACTGCTGACATTGAGGCAGTTGTTGACAGAATGGCCCACTTTAAGCACCTTAGGAAATAGATATCTGTTTGAGGCTTAAGGTGAGTATGGCAAGTTCATCTTTGCCAAGATTCTTAGGCACAATGTGTTGTACAATACTAGCGGTATTTTTAGAGTTATTGAAGAAGCAAGGCTTCTGAAAGCTATGGCAGGTTCATCCTTGCCAAGATTCTTGGGCAGGATGTGTTGAACAATACTAGCAGTATTTTTAGAGTTATTGAAGAAGCAGGTCTTCTGAAAGGTATGGCAGGTTCATCCTTGCCAAGATTCTTGGGCAGGATGTGTTGAACAATGCTAGCAGTATTTTTAGAGTTATTGAAGAAGCAGGTCTTCTGAAAGGTATGGCAGGTTCATCCTTGCCAAGATTCTTGGACAGTAGGTTTTGTACAATACTAGTGGTATTTTTAGTTATTGAAGAAGCAATTCTGTTGAAAACTATGGTAGGTTCATCCTTGCCAAGATTCTTAGGCAGGATGTGTTGTACAACGTTAAGTGTTTTTTAGAGTTATTGAAGAAGCAAATCTTCTGGAAGCTTTGGCAGGTTCATCCTCGCCAAGATTCTTGGGCAGGATGTGTTGTACAATGCTAGCAGTATTTTTAGAGGTATTGAAGAAGCAGGTCTTCTGGAAGCACCTCACGAAATAGATATCTGTTTGAGGCTAGAGGTGAGGAAGGTAAGGTAACTTTTGCAAAGATTCTCAGGCGCAATGTATTGTACAATACGAGCGGTATTTTTAGAGTTATTGAAGAAGCAAGGCTTCTGTAAGCTATGGCAGGTTTATCCTTGCCAAGATTCTTGGGCAGGATGTGTTGTACATCACTAGCGTTATTTTTAGAGTTATTGAAGAAGCAGGTCTTCTGAAAGGTATGGCAGGTTCCTCCTTGCCAAGATCCTTGGGCAGGATGTGTTGTACAATGTTAAGTGTTTTTTAGAGTTATTGAAGAATTAAGTCTTCTGGAAGCTTTGGCTGGTTCATCCTCGCCAAGATTCTTGGGCAGGATGTGTTGTACAATGCTAGCAGTATTTTTAGAGTTATTGAAGAAGCATGTCTTCTGAAAGCACCTCAGGAAATAGATATCTGTTTGAGGCTTGGGTGAGGATGGTAAGTTAATTTTTGTCAAGATTCTTAGGCACAATATGTTGTACAATAATAGTGGTATTTTTAGAATTATTGAAGAAGCAAGACTTCTGAAAGCTATGGCTGGCTCATCCTTGACAAGATTCTTTGGCAGGATGTATTGTACAGCGCTAGCGGTATTTTTAAAGTTATTGAAGAAGCAAGGCTTTTTAAAGCTATGGCAGGTTTATCCTTGCCAAGATTCTTGGGCAGTATGTGTTGTACAATGCTGGCTGTATTTTTAGAGTTATTGAAGAAGCAGGTCTTCTGAAAGGTATAGCAGGTTCATCCTTGACAAGATTCTTTTGCAGGATGTGTTGTACAGTGCTAGCGGTAATTTTAGAGTTATTGAAGAAGCAAGGCTTCTGAAAGTTATGGCAGGTTTATCCTTGCCAAGATTCCTGGGCAGGATATGTTTTGCAATGCTAGCAGTATTTTTAGAGTTATTGAAGAAGCAGCTATGGTAGGTTTATCCATGCCAAGATTCTTAGGCAGGATGTATCTTACTATGCGAGCAGTATTCTCAGATTTAATTCAGAAACAGATCTTCTCAAAGCTATTTAAATTTTGATCGGACATCTTCGCTCTTATGGTTTCAAATTGAATTTCCATTTATTCTTTAATGATAATAAATAATATCTGCGTCAATGACCTTAGATGTCAGGATGCCAGAAAACTATATCAATCAATCAAATATACATGATATACAGGTGCGCTATTCCAATACACTTATGTTTAACATTCACAAATATCTATCAGCAGTTAGTTATTTTCACGAATATTTATCCAAACGCAATGAGAGATTTATTTGAAATATAACCAAAATGATGCCAATCTCGGCTAACGGCCGGCTATTTCTGCAGAATGTGTACATTAACTAAACATTGTACTTTCCTGGGATTAGGAAATGAAAGGAAGTTTAGGAGAAATCTGTATTAAATCTAACTCTAATAAATATAATAATTTTGCAATTGTAAGATCTCTAACCACATGATAATCTGATAATCTGAGATCTTCCCAACAGTACTCCTTTTATTTATTAACAGAAAATCAGTCTTCCTTTAAAAAGATAAATGTTTAAAAGGATGATAATCTGATAGCATGTTGGTAACTCTGTTCTTATGTAAACATAATGGAATATTTCATAATGACTTTGACAAAATCCTTAAGTTAATAGTTAGCAAACAATAAAAAAAAAAAAAATTGGAAGTTTTATCTCTTTCTTACTTCAACCAGCCCTATTTTTACGGTATTCACAGCCCCAAATGAGGGACAATTATTTTTTTATACTATATTCACGGTTAGAAAGGAAGAATACCCATTTTTTTTACTGTATTCACATCCGTAAATAAAAGCCAATTATTTCTTATACTGTATTCCCGGTCATAAATGAAGGACAATTATTTTTATACCATATTCACGGTCATAAAAGAAGAATACCCATTATTTTACTGTATTTTCTTCCATAAATTAAAGCCAATTATATTCTATACTGTATTTCACGGCCATAAATGAAGGACAATTATTTTTATACTATATTCATGGTCATAATGGAATGATACAACTTTTTTTCTTACTTTATTTACAGCCATAAAGGAAAGCCAATTATATTTCATACTGTATTCACAGCCATAAATGGAGGATGCCTATCTTTTTACTGTATTCAAAGCAATAATAAAGGATGGTTATTTCTTTAATGTATTTACACCCACAAATAAAGGATTTATACTTAATTTTGCGAGATTCAAACACAGAAATAAAAAATAACTCTTTTCTAGAGATAAAGGGTATCCATTTCCTAATACAGCATGCAACACTACATAACCCAACTTGCGGATTTTTCGTTTTAACAATCGGGTCTTAACTATGGTAAATACCCTTCCTTTCTTCAACTTCAAGTATACGTCGGCAATTAGTATTGTTTTTACATTTATAGTACAGTCAGAAGCTCTACTATTTTAAACTGTTCAATGGTCATCCTAAAATATTCTTGTTGAAGGACTAGGCTGCCTCAGTCACAGCAACTTCTCTATTTTAGTGAGAGCGTATAAATCTTTTTATTAAAGTGAGCTTTTGCAACACTCCCACTTAATTCTGACAGTTTGAGTTGGAACTACACTGATTTGAATGACTGGAATCAAAAGATTCTTCATGAATTAAATATAATCGAATCGGTTGGTGTAAACGCAGGCTCAGTGAACTTCATTTACAAATGGGTATTTGGGGAAAAAGGGTCCTGTTTGCTTTTCTTCTCTTCAAAAAGAAGATAAAGAAATAACTGAACAGTAAGTAATTTTTTTTTAATATATTTATTTTTTTTATGTGAAGAAATTTGTGTGAGACAAACTCTTGTATATTAGATAAAATTACTAAACCAACAGGCTGATAAGAAAAGTGACAGGCTAACATGAAAAGTGACAGGCTGACATGAAAAGTGACAAGCTGACATGAAAAGTGACTGGTTTACCAATCAATTAATTGTCAGTAATAAAATAATTTTGGGGAATCTGACAAGACCTTAATTGTTTCGCCAAAACAATACTCTCAGAAATTATCGGCATTTTGTCGTTTTTTCGTCGCTTTAACACTGGAAAATGAAGGGCAAGGGAGTAATAACTATTAAGAGTATTATTATTACTGCAAGGTAAACTATACCCCTAGTTGGAAAAGGATGATGTTATAGGCCCAAGGGCTGCAAAAAAAAAAAAAAATTGCACGAATTATAACATTAGCAGTAATCTAAAGGATTTTTGGAGTTACACCCATCATATATGAACGGAGATCCGTTTTAGATATTATCTATCTTGACCTTTTGCAAGTTTAAAAAGGAATAATCTATGTATCATTGAAAGGCAATTACTGAAACCCTTTCTCGGTATAAATACTACACAGTATTCTAGAAGTTTTATTCCAACTGTGATCTTCCTAATCGGGTAATTGAGTCAGTAGAGCTACAAAAGTTCAAAGTTGTAGCAAATGTTTTTATGTTGAACAGGCTGACATGAGTCTTTTTAGAATTTATTTTATGATATATCTATTTTGATGTTGTTACCGTTTTTAAAATATTCCATTGTTAATTTTTCTTCATATCGTTTATTTATTCCCTTATTTCCTTTCCTCACTGGTCTATTTTTTTCTTGTTGGAGCCCTTAGGGCTTGTAGCATCTAGGGTTGTAGCTTGGCTAGTAATAATAATAATAATAATAATAATAATAATAATAATAATAATAATAATAATATAGCTCTTACTTTAATGGCAATTATTTTTATTGCAAAATATGAAAATATTTAATTCAAGCTATGTTTAACTAATCATTTTAAAATTCTATTTACGTTATTTTTTGATTTTGAAATATTTCAATAGATTATTGAAACTTTGCTTAAAATTACACCAATGTTGGCACCCTAACATAAAAAATAACATAGTGCCATAACCTCTGTACCATGGTCTTCCACTGTCTTGGGTTAGAGTTCTCTTGCTTGAGGGTACACTCGGGCATACTTTTCTATCTAATTTTTCTTCCTCTTGTTTTGTTAGAACTTTTATAGTTTACATAGGATATATTTAGTTTAATGTTGTTCCCGTTCTTAGAATATTTTATTTTTCCTTGTTTACTTTCCTCACTGGGCTGCTTTCCCTTTTGGGGCTCCTAGGCTTATACCATCCTGCTTGTCCAAATAGGGTTGTAGCTTAGTTAATAATAATAATAATAATAATGATAATAATAATAATAATAATAATAATAATAATAATAATAATACAAACAGACGAAAAATATAATACTAAGGATATTTTCTGCCGTGGATTATGGAAATTTTGGAGGGTAGCTTATCATAACTTTGCATTAAAAATTTATATCTCTTGCAAACCAATAGTTTCATTTTATATTTCTAAGGTCGAGAGAAATTTCTAGTTTGAACCCGTCATCGTCATGGTCTTTGCCTAGCCAGATAAGAGAATCCTCATATTTTGAAAGGTAGCTTAGCATAACTTTGCATTAAGAATTTATATCTGTCAAAAACCAATGTTTTCATTTCTTTATTTCTATGGTCTAGTGAAAATTTCTTGTTTGAGCAAGTCATCATTATAGTCTTTAACTAGCTAGATAAGAGAATGTTCATATTTTGGTAGGTAGACAATAATAACTATGCATTAAATATTTATATCATCTCCAAAAACAATATTTTCATTTTATAATTCTATGGTCAAGAGAAAATTGCTTGTTTGAGCAAGTCATCATTAAAGTTTTTAACAAGCCAGATAAGAGAATGTTTATATTTTGGTAGGTAGATAATATTAATTTTGCATTAAATATTTATCTCTCTCAAAAACCAATATTTTCATTTTATATTTCTATGGTCTAGAGAAAAATTGCTTGTTTGAGCAAGTCATCATTATAGTTTTTAATAAGCCAGATAAGAGAATGTTTATATTTTGGAAGGTAGATAATCATAATTTTACATTAAAAATCAATATATCATAAAACAAATATTTCTATTAAATATTTTTATGGTTTAATGGAGATATGTTGTTTGAACAAGTCATTATCATAGTCTTTAACTAGACAGATAAGAGAATGTGTATATTTTGGAAGGCAGATAATCATAACTTTGCATTAAAAATCGATATCTCTCAAAAACAAATATTTTCATTGAATATTTCTGTGGTCTAATGGAGATGTGTTATCGCCATAGTCTTCAACTAGCAAGATAAGACAAAATTAATGGAACGACTCAGATGTCTTGCATTTTCTCCTTTGAAGATGATAATGTCATTCAAGAATATGTATATATATATTTTTTTTTTGCACGCGCGGAGACGAGCAAAAATCTCATTAACATTTTTATATGTTCTTTAGAATGATAAGATAATGTGTTTTCGCTCGTCAAGAATAAAACCTTTATGAAAACCATGTCAATGATGTTCGCTGCGGGAGGCTAAACAGAATGTGTTACTCTCTCTCCCTCCCTCTCTCTCTCTCTCTCTCTCTCTCTCTCTCTCTCTCTCTCTCTCTCTCTCTCTCTCTCTCTCTATCTCTCTCTCAGTTTTGTATCTGTGTGCCGGTGAGTGATTACACTTTTGCGACCCTATAAATATCCTGATTTAACGCGGATAACAAAAGGCTATCGAGTGCAATATAGCTACAAGTTTTCGTGAATAGTCATTGATTAGTTTGAGTTCAGAGAAGTGGGATAAAACGTCGGCATAGAATAGTTATCTTGTGAATTACTAAAAATCTAATCAAGATGGCTATGTACAACACGGGCAAGGCTTGGAGAGACATCGCTGGACTCAGCAAAAATAAATTCCATGAATTGGCGAAACAGGAGCTTGACCATCTGATAACAGAGGTCACTAGTAACGTCAACACATGTGACGGAAAAATATTCACAGACATATTGAAACAATATGATCCAATAAACTGGAGCAAGTCTGCGGAAAACATCAGCAAAATAATAGAAGAAATTCCAAAGAAGATCCAAGTGATAAAGAGACTTATAAAGAAAGTCTACATCAATCAACATATTCCATCAAAGAACAATAAGAAGTTCAATATGGTGAATATGCTGATTGATGCAATGGGAAAAAGAATGCCAAAATGGTGAAATACATGTAAGATATGGTATTCCATTAATAATCCTCAACAATTGATTAGAAAATGTGATGCCTGTCATGTCCCAACACACCCCACATGTGCTGAAATACAGCAAAAAATAAAAAATAAAGACACAAAGGTATTCTGCGCAACATGCTTAGTCTGGATAGAAAATATAATTAAGTCGAGACTAAATCTGCAAATAGTTGAAGATAAGGAAGAGGAAGAAGAAGAAACAGAAGAAGAAGAAGAAGAAAAAGAAGAAGAAGAGAACAATGAACAGGATATGTGTAAGGATGCAGAAGAAATCATTGATATAACCTATGATGCCATCCAACAACATACTTATGAAGAAATAAATTACCAGATGGAAACAAATAATAGACCCAAGAGACTCTACCCGGACCTACATAATTTTAGGGAAGAGCAAGAACAAGAAAAAATAGAAAAGAAGGATATAGTCTGCAATATGCTGAAAAGAGGGAATTGCAGATTTGGCGAAAGATGCTACTACAAGCATCCAAAGATATGCCATAATTATGAAATATATGGTAAATGTGCGTATTTAGACGGATATGGAGACGAATGCAGAGATCCACCCAAAAATATGCAAAAACCTAAAAGAAGGAAAAGGATGCATTTACAACAAAAAATTTCGATATATGCATCCTGCAACCATGAATGAAAGTAAGAAAACTCAGCAAACTGAAAAGAAAAATGAAAGCAAAAAAGAAACAAAAAAAGAAACAAAAAAGCAGGCCGTGTATATACCGCGCTTTGAACCAAGAGCCCCAAGATATGAGGCCTTTCAACCCAAACCTGCACATTTAGAGCCCAACTACAAAGAATGCATCTATAATGGCAGGGGGTGGTGCAGATATGGGGACAGTTGCAGGTATACACACACAAATAAATATGAAGGCGAAAGAGCAATTATGATAGAAAAGTTGGATTTTTTAATAGCAGAATTCCGGGAAATGAAGAAAAGAACATCATATCAGAACAGGAAGGAAGCATGGGAGAATCCATATTATTACCAATATTAAATAATGGGGATAAAACACAAACCATAATAGTAATGAATGCACAGGGTTTAGGTTCGAGTAACTCTAAAAGGAAAATAGAGTTCTTAGAAGAACTAACCCAAATTGAAAAAATAGATATATTAAATATAAGTGAAACATGGTATTCCCAAGAGACTGGCAGTGATGACCAGATAAAGGGTTTCCAAACTTATAGATCAGACAGAAAAAATAGGAATCAAGGGGGAACCGCAATATATGGAAGAGACATAAATCAAGGAAAAGTATGTGAAAAATACAGCAACACAAAATGTGAATTGATTGCGGTAGAATTTGAATTTTAAAAACTAATGAATATTGTAGTTTACAGACCCCCAAACACTAAGGAGTTTGACATAATAATAGAAAAAATAGATGATATATGTAGAAACCATAAAGACTGGAATATACTCCTATCCGGAGATTTTAACTTTCCTTTCGTGGATTGGAAAGAACGGATAGAAGAAAGTGGATGTATGTATACGTATAAAAAAGATAGTAATAGTAGCGCAGAAGATAAGAGGCAATTTGAAAAGCTTCAAGATATGCTATTAGAACATAATATGCAACAAATAAACCACATTCCAACAAGAAAGGAAAATGTCCTAGATCTAGTATTTGGGAATGAGGTGAATTATGTTAAAGAAATAATAGTGTATAACACGGGAATTTCAGACCACAATGTCATAGAATTGATAGTCCATTCCAAAGCAAGTGATCGCAGAATTAATAAAAGCACAAATCTTTGGGAAGGATATGGAAAATATAATTTTTACAGTAAGAATATAAAATGGTCAGAAATAAATGAAGAACTGAATAGAGAATGGAAAAATGTATTTGTAAGTGATAATGTACAGGTAAATACGGACATACTGTACAACATACTGGAGAAAATTGTTGAAAAATATGTACCGAAAAAAAACAATAAACAAGAGACGTGCATACCAAGAGACAGAAGGATCTTATTTCAGAAAATTAGAAAGTGGAAGAAAAATCTTGCAAAAGAAAAAAATGTGTGGAAAATGAGGGAAATAAAATGTAAGATAGAAAATGCAGAACAAAAGATTATACAGTCGAAAGAAAATGAAAAAAGGGACTTAGAAGAAAGGACACTTCAAAATATAAAAAGAAACCCCAAAGTACTTTACTCCTATGCAAAAAAGATGAATAAAAGGAGAATAGAAATAGGCCCTCTAAGAATTGAAGGACGGCTAACGAATGAAAAAAAGGAAATATGCAACATATTAGCAGAAAAATATAAGAGTGAGTTCACACCAAGAATATCGAATGAGAATAATGAAACAGAAATGAGAGAAGAAAATGTTGAATATCTAACGGATATAGATATTAATGAAGCAGATATTGTCACGGCTATAAACGAAATTAAAAATGGATCGGCAGCCGGACCAGATGTAGTTCCAGCGATTTTGTTAAAAAAAAACTGCAAACACTATCGCGAAGCCGCTTGCAATACTGCTAAGACAAAGTGTAGATATGAGCGAGATATATGTTAAACATAAATTAGCTTATATAACCCCTATCTTCAAAAGTGGATCAAGACTAGAGGCAAGCAATTATAGACCTGTTAGTCTAACATCACATATTATGAAAGTGTATGAGAGGGTAATAAAAAAGAAAATAATGGACCATTTGGTTAAAATAATTTGTTTAATATGGGTCAACACGGTTTCGTGCCTGGAAAAAGTACACAGACCCAACTGATAGCACACTATGAAAACATATACAAAAATATGATAAATGAAAAAGACACAGATGTGATCTATCTAGATTTTGCAAAAGCCTTTGACAAGGTAGACCATAACATATTGGAGAAAAAAATGAGAAAGCATAATATTGTGGGAAAGATAGGAAAATGGGTAAAAGAATTCCTGCAAAACAGAAAACAGATAGTGGTGGCAAATGACGAGAAATCAGATGAAGCCCAGGTAATATCTGGTGTGCCACAAGGTACGGTATTAGGTGCACTGCTGTTTGTTATTTTGATCTCAGACATAGACTGTGATGTTGAAAACTCCGTAGTGAGAAGTTTCGCCGATGACACAAGAATAAGTAGAGAAATTACTTGTGATGAAGATAGGAACTCACTACAAAGAGATCTAAACAAAATATATGAATGGGCGGAGATAAATAGGATGGTATTTAACTCCGATAAATTCGAATCAATAAATTATGGAAACAGAGAAGGAATGGTATATGCATACAAGGGACCTAATAATGAGACAATCATAAACAAGGAAGCAATTAAAGACCTTGGTGTAATGTTAAATAGGAATATGTTATGCAACGACCAAATAGCAACACTGTTGGCTAAATGTAAAGCAAAAATGGGAATGTTATTCAGACACTTTAAAACAAGGAAAGCTGAACACATGATTATGCTTTACAAAACTTATGTACGTAGTACACTCGAGTACTGCAATGTGATATGGTACCCACACTACCAAAAGGATATTGCACAAATAGAGAGTGTACAAAGGTCCTATACTGCTAGAATAGAAGAAGTTAAGGACCTTGACTACTGGGAAAGACTGAAATTTTTAAAACTATACAGTCTAGAAAGGAGAAGAGAACGCTACATGATAATACAAGCATGGAAGCAAATAGAAGGAATTACTGAAAACATCATGGAGCTAAAAATATTAGAAAGAGCAAGCCGAGGTAGATTAATAGTGCCAAAAAATATACCAGGTAAACTAAGAAAGGCGCACAGGACATTAATCCACTACGCACCAGCATCGATAATGCAGCGACTATTTAATGTGCTGCCAGCTCATCTCAGAAACATATCAGGAGTGAGCGTAGATGTGTTTAAAAATAAGCTCGATAAATACCTAAGATGCATCCCAGACCATCCAAGACTGGAAGATGCAAAATACACCGGAAGATGCATCAGTAACTCTCTGGTGGATATACGAGGTGCCTCACACTGAGGGACCTGGGGGAACCCAAACAAAAAATAATGCAATAAGGCAATAAGGTAAGGCTCTCTCTCTATCTCTCTTAAAAAATTCCCTCTGGAAGAACAATCCTGATCCACTAGTCTCGTTTAGCTGTACTAAATTAAGAGGAATTTACTGCAAATTTAAGCAATATAATGAAATGAATATGCAGCATATTATTTCCCCCCCCCCAAAAAAAAAATATGGTGTAATTACCTTGGGAATTTTTCCAGTTCTTGTAATATCTTCTTATGTCCAATCTATTTCATTTCTTTTGATGGCGTTTTTGGCTTATTTTCCTACGTTCAATGATTGATTTCAACTATTATCTAAAATTTAAATTTCAGTTTAATTCCACTTTTGATGGTTACAGTTACATTTTTTAATATTATTTCTTCCCTTAGTATTTCCCCTTTACAGTCCATTTGATCAAGTATTGAATAAGCATTTCATTAGTGATAACAAACCATATATCAATTTCATATTAACTTTGATTATTTTGGTGTTCTTAAAGTGCAATCTATAGTGATTTAGAGAGCCCCATTTTCATACATAGTCTGAAGCCACCACAATCTGCCCCAATCAATGGTTGAGAATGAAGGACTTAATCGTAACTATTAATAACCTTTATATTTATGGAAGGTAATTGGTTCCTAGTACTGTTGAAGAGATTTGAGAAAGTGGTAAGAAAACGCAGAAATTTTTAGATTTTCAATGTCACACCTTTCAAGCAACTGGCAGATGCCCTTTCAAGTTTGGCATTTAAAGTTTAGAAACTGTGGCTTACTTGCTGTCATTTTAAACAGCAATACCTCTTGCTTCTACTTTAGAATCAAAGGTGCTTACAGAAAATGTATAGCTTCGAAGCTTGTTTCCTAATTAAGTGGGTTTTAGTGGAAGGGCCTGTAGTTTGCAAAACTGTAGATGGATTAACTTACGCACTTGATCATTAGACCTGCTTGTTCGAGGAAATGATAACAACATAATTTGAAAAGCATTAAACAATACACAACATATATTGCTATAGATATAACGCCCACTCTTTTTGCACCTCTCTCCTACCGTCACCAATATCACCATCTGTTAACAGATATTTTGCAAAAGTATTATAGTTTTTTTCTCCCATTTTTGTATTTTTTCACGTCCTCCAATTTTGTTTGTGTACCAAAGGAGACTCCTTTAATCTACATTTTGGGATATTTTTTTCAACATTTTTTCCCACGCCCTCCAATTTTGCTTGAATACTACAGGGGACTCCTTCAACCTGTATTTGAATATGTTTTTTTCTACATTCTTTCCTTTTTCCACGTCCTCCAATGTTGCTTGTGTATCACAAGGGACTCTTTTAACCTTTAATTTAAGCTAATGTATTCGGGGGTGAGTATGTTGTAGTAGAGTCCAAACGGGCATTTATTAGGACCATAAAGGGAACATAGTAATGCAATAATAACCCTTCTTTTGAAACATTTATCATCGACAAATAGAAACTGCTACTTATTTTATTTAGTTTCGTTGGATTTCTTCCTCTAAACTGGATCGGATATAAATTTTATCCACATAACCAATTCCTGGTTTCTGGGATGCCATTTAGTGATCAGGTGCAACGAAGGGGAGACCTCATGAATGCAATATTTAGTAAAAGTTGACAGTGGCTGGAGGAGAAGAAAGAAGACAGTGGTAGCGACAGTAAAGTAAAAGGCTAAAAATTGGGTGGAGCTAGTGTCTGAAGGATGCTGCAATGATCCTTACGTGTTACATCTAGTAAATCGCTCAAGACACACTGACGGTACTACCACCTTACGGACTAGGAAATATTTCATCATCATCATCTCCTATGCCTATTGACATAAAGGGCCTCGATTAGATTTCGCCAGTTATCTCTATCTTGAGGTTTTAATTTAATACTTCTCCATTCAGCATCTCCTCCTTCACGCTGCATAGTCCTCAGTCATATAGGCCCGGGCCTTCCAACTTTTCTAGTTCCTTGTGGAGCCTAGTTAGACGTTTAGTGAGCTGACAATCTCCATCTACCCCTCACCATGATCTCATCCACATATGGCACTCGAGTAATGTCTCTTATAGTTTCATTTCTATAGAAGAAATATATAGAAAAGTAAAAAAAAAAGAAAATATCCTTTTGCTCATCTGACCATTAAGACTGAAAGCCTTTGGTAGATTCTGGATTTGGTATATAAGACCTATTTTTTCTTAGAGTGCTTCCATTATACCTTTCTTGAGTATTGTACTCCTGTCTGGTCTTCAGCTTCTGACTCGGCTAATTTGATGGACAAAAACTTGCGGTTTATAAAATTTATTATTCCTGATTTGGATATCAGTCTATGGCACCATTGTTCAGCTAGTTCTTTATACATGGTGCATAATATTTTTAAGTTTGTTGTCGTCCGCGGGTGTGGACGTGTGTGTTAGTGCTCTGTATCGAAACTGGCTTAAAACGGAATCATTGTGTATCTCGTTGTTTATACTGTGAAATATCTTTCTGTGGGTGTTTACTAGTGTTGATATTAGTGAAATAGTGTTAAAAATCAATGGTTTCCTTTGTATAAGAGGTCTGTAGCGAAAGGGCTGACCCAGCATTTTTGTGCTGGGGTAGGGCTACTTGAAAAGTCATTGAAAAATGATTTCAATATGCCCTTCCTTAGAAAACGAAAAGAAAAACTTAATCCCGTGAATGATCTCGATCTATTTGTGACCGAAATCGACACGGTACTTCAAGGGAAAGAGGGAAATAAAATGGCAGCAACTAGCATGCAAGTGAACGCCGCTAATGAAGAATGTGATGACGGAGGCAATTATGGCATGTGTGGGCACTGTGAGTCCTATGTCGGTGATGGGATACAATGCCATGAATGCCGAAGATGGTACCATGATGAAGAAGCTTACTCTAATTTAAGAGATGGCACAAGTGTTATTTTACAAAGCAGGAACATCATTTATAAATGTCCAAGATGTGTTGAGACTGCAAATCCCAATGGTTCATGGGTCAGGCAATCATGGGAAGACATGATGAGACTAAGCATCAACATAGAAGAGATGAAAGTAAATGTACAACAACAGATGTCTGGTTTTATGGATATTATAACTGCTCAATACACTAATATGCGTCAAGAAATTGTTGAGCTGAAAGAGAAACTTATGGAATACAAAGAGAATGTGACCAAGACCACATATGCAAGTAGGTTGAAATAAAAAAAAAAACACTTAGGTCATAAAATCTATGGAGGAAAATACGAAGGCCTCAGAGATCAAGAAAACTATCATGAAGATGATAACCACGAATGTCGAACAGGTCAAAACATCTAAACAATGCCACTTGGTAGTTAATTTTGCAGATAAAGCTGGGTTAGAAAAGGCTAAAAATGACTTAAGAGGTCAAGAATGACATCAAGGTAGAAGTAGATAAAAAGGATCTACTTAAACCGAAGATCAAGGTCTGCAATATTGATGAAAATGAAGATGATATAATTGCCAGTATAATGGAGAAGAATGAATGGTTGAATGATATATGTGAAAATGAAGAGGATTCTAAATTGATCAGGAAGTTTAAATCAAGACAAAGTGGTAAATTACATGTCATTATAAAGTGTAGTCCAACTATCAGGAAAGTCTTCCGTAAAAGGGATGATAGAGTATATACCACGCTTGGAGAATGCTGCAAAATTTATGATTCCTACAATGTATTTCAGTGTTACAAATGCCAGGAATTTGGTCATACTGCCGATAATTGTAGCAAGACTCAGGTATGTGCCAAGTGTAGCCAGGAACATCGAACCACGGATTGTAGTGCAAATACGTTAAAGTGTCATAACTGCACAGTGAGGAATTACAATGATACGAATCATAAGACATATGATGATAACTGTAAAGTATACAAGGAGGAGCTTACCAGGATAAAAACTAGAACCGATCATGGAATCTAGCCCATTGGTTAAGGGTGGTCTGATAAATATTCAATCGGTGGGGAATGAAACCATAAAGATTAGAAATCTTATTAATGAAATGGAATTAGATTTATGCTTATTAACGGAAACTTGGTTGCAGTGAAATATTAGTGATAACTCAAAGATTCAGGAGATGACACCGTGTACTCACGATTTCTACCACGTACCAAGAAAGGATAAAACTGGAGGAGGAGTGGGTGTCTTCGTGTCGAAAACCTTCTCTAAAGGTTTCTATCATGAATGAAATAGTATGTGAAATGTTTGAATATATCTATTTAAAACTGACAAGAAACTGTAAGGTATTGAATATAATATCATTATATAGACCACCGGGGAGTAAAAAGGGGAAATTCATTGAAGAATTTAGTATTCTTGTGGGTGTGGTGGACGATATTAAAAATACATTAATTGGTGGTGACTTTAATTGTTGGGTAGATGATGAAAACGATTATAAGACTAAAGAGCTCAACGAAGTATTTGAGATGTTTAATTTAATAAACAGTGTTTCGGTATCAACGTCAGTAGGTGGTCATACACTCGACTTGGTCATATGTGGGAAAGATTCTGACCTAATAAGAAACCATGAAGTGGAACCAGACTTTGAGATCTCAAAAACACATAAACTCATCACTTTTGATGTTAATATAAATTGCATCAGAGTATTGAAAAATGGATCACATATAGGGAACGGGAAAATTTTGATGCTGAGAATTTTATTGAGGCAAATGTCTTGTGAGAACATACAATGTGAACATATGGTAGATAGAGAATGTGTTGGGTGTTATACCAAGAAATATAACGACAATTTTGGAAAAATGTACGATACCATGTGTCCCATAAAGAACAAACTAATAGTTGTACTCGAAAATGTTAGATGGCATAATAGTGAGCTATTAAAGGCAAAAAGACACAGATGTAAGATGGAAGGTAGATGGAAAAGAGCCAAATCCTCACAAGCCAGAAATCTATATAATAAGGCCAGAAATGACTATAACATCCTGTTAAAAAAAAAAAGAAAATTCTACAACGGCGAATGTAAAAAAACCAATAACATGAAGGACTTTCACAAAAACCTAGATGATTTGATGGGATTATAGAAAAAAATATGTCTTGCCTGACAATGTTTGTGCAGAGAAATTTGCTATATTCTTCAATGAAAAAATTGATAAAATCTATAGAGGTTTCCCCCAAAATCACTTGGAAGGACAGTCAGTTATGCCAGTGAAGGAGGGAAAGAAGTTAATAAAATTTAAGGAAATAAATATGTGTGACTTGTTAAAGGTTATGAGAGAGATGAAGAATACATATTGTGGAAACGACCCTTTCCCAAACAGTTCAATAAGTGAAGATCCAAACAAGCAAGTTGTATATAATATTTACCTGAACATAATTAACCTAATTATATCACAATCCTGTTTTCCTAGCTGTGAAAAAACTGCATTGATCAAACCAATCAACAAAGGAAAAGGTGATGTAAACGAGCTAATTTCATATAGGCCCCTTTCAAATTTATCCTACATGTCAAAGCTTATTGAAAAAGTCATAAGTGAGCAATTATGGGCGCATATTGATGAGTTAGAGTTATTCCCGGAAAATAAATCGGCCTACAGAGCTATTCATTCTACAGAAACTACCTTATGCTCAATAATGAATGATATAATAGGTCTTCTTGATGAGGGAAAGTGTGGAATTTTGATTATATTAGATTTTAGTGCTGTTTTTTTAAACAGTTGTGCACGAGTACTTACTTGACGACTTTAAGTCTATTGGAGTGACTGAGGAAGCACTGAAATTTTTGCGAAGTTACTTAATGAATAGGAAGACTTTTGTAGAAGTTTCTGGAAACCGATCCAGTGAGAGAATTCTTATGAAGGGTGTACCATAAGGTAGTGTTCTGGGCCCTATCTTGTTTAACATATATACTATCGAGCTATCACACATCTTGAAAAAACAAAAAGTGGGCTTTAAACTATATGCAGATGATACTCGGTTTTATCTCTCAATTTCAACAACACAAGATACAGAGAAGAAAATTGATGAGATAATGACTGAAATAAAAACATGGATGCAGAGGAAAAAGCTCAAATTAAATGATGATAAAACAGAATGTATGTTTTTTGGCACAAAGGTGGCTTTGAAGAATTACCAGCTAATTCAAAGTATAAAAATTGGTGATGCTGATGTTGGGATTGTGCCTGTTGTGAAAAATTTGGGTGTACTGATAGATTGTAATTTGTCAATGAGGGACCAAATAGTGAACGCAGTGAAAGTGTGTAACTATCACCTGAGAAACATAGCATTTATTAAAAAATATTTAACAGAGGGCAGTACAAAAACTTTAGTGATGAGTCACGTAATATCAAGGCTTGATTATTGCAATTCTCTGTACTACAAATTGCCCAATATATTACTAAGAAAGCTTCAAAATGTGCAAAACCGGGTGGCTAGACTGATAAAAGGCATTAAACTACGGGAGAGAATAACTCCTGCATTGATCGATCTACATTGGTTACCTGTTAAGGGGAGAATTGAATTTAAGATTTGCTTGTTGACCCACAAAGCACTTACAAGTGATAAGCCTAAATATCTTCGTGATTGCTTGGTCCCCTACCCTGAAGCTACCAGCGCCGCTGGAAGAGTTAGACATGCTGATGACCCATATAGACTATTCGAAATTAGTGTGAATCATGCAACAGGAGGAAGAACGTTCAGTTATGCTGCACCAAGACTCTTCAACGACCTTCCACTCGATGTCAAGAATAGCAAAAATGTGGCAGCTTTCAAGAAAAACCTGAAGACTTATCTTTTTAGAAAGTGTTATAATAGTGACCTGAAAACTATTAAGCCTGAATACAAATGCTAGCGAAATAACTGATAAGATACAGAGCGAAATATTCACTGGAAAGAAATTATTTTTTACACACCAAAGCCTGCCTGAACATACTTTTAGTAGTCAGGGCAAAATATAGTTTAACCCCAAAAAAATTGTAACAAAAGGTTTCTCAACTGATTCTGGTAGGTTTTAATGCACTTTTTAACATATTAAAAGTTTACCAAACTTTGACCCCAGGTAAAGTGTTTTTTTCAAGATGGCGTCCAAGATGGCCGCCGAAACCTTTGAACGATCATAACTCTATAACTATCAACTCAAATTTATTGATCTTGTTGTCTAATCCTACATTTTTTGGGGCAAAGAACACATTAAGATCATAAAAAAATGATGTTGACCTATTATGTGTCAATGTTTAGGGGGTAGAGGTGGCATTTTCCATATATTTGATTGAATCTAACTGCATAACTAATTCGCATCTTTCTCTATTTCAGATATGATTCAACAATGACTGGAAGCACAGTCAGTCAAGCTTCTAGTCTAATCTGCAAGGAGGAGATTGAGGATTTCAGTGATAACTTCAGTGGAAGGGGGTAAAAGGAATAAATGATGTCAGTGTAAAGCGGAAAGACGATCTTGTAGTTGAAGCTGGTTTGAATGTTTATAAAAGCTGTCGTCAACAGTACAATAATGTTAAAAACATTGAAAGTCATGTTGCGAAGAAAAGTAGTGCTTCTTTGCCAGGAAAGAGAACCACAAGATGCTCAAATGGAGCTTTTGATAGTGCAAAGGACTGCATATTCTGTGGATGTACAATTGATTTGGACAAGGGACAGTTTAGCTGGGTATGCACGGACAAATTTGGGGAAACAATTTTGGAGGTCTGTGAATCCTGTTCAGATGATTGGGTACTGACTGTAAATGGCCGCATTGATTACCATTTACGAGATTCACATGCAGCAGATGGCCTTTATCATCATTCATGTAGTAGAAATTTCAGTAACCTCAAATCTGTGCCTTTTGAGTTCCAGCATGCCCCTAATGCCAAGCGCAGAAAGCCAGGGCATCCTTAAGATGAAGATAAGTATGAAACATTTCAGAACATGTGTGCTTACCTAGAACTGAATAGTGGGGAACAACTAACTGTGACATCTTTGAGCCTCACAATGAAAGGTTACATTTTCCAATCCTGATTCTGAACCCTATGACAATTAGTTTGAAAAAGCATCTTAAAAAAACGCTTTAAGTACTCAATCATATTTTCTGAAGGAGAAGGCTTGGACAATATTGTCACTATGAAAGAACAAACATCGCAGATTCTGAGATCATATTACAAATTAAAGTGTCAGGAAGATGATGAAGAATCCCCAAAAACGTGCTATTATTGAAACTGCCGCCAGATTAATCAAAAGTGACATCAAGTCTGAGATTTCTACTATGAAGAATCAGCATCCAAGTAGTGAGGATTTAAAGCTTGATTCAGCGCTTTCATTCATTCCAGCTAGTCTGCAAATAGCACTGGAAATATTGTTCGCTGGGAAAGACACAAGATGAAAGGTTGCTGCAGTTGGTCATGCCTTAATTCAGGCAGTTCACCCACGAGCTGTTACAGTCAAGAAATCTTGTCAGGTCCTCGAAGACTACTCCATGACAAGCATGCCTTGTAAAACTGTACTCCTAGACTGGAATCTTTGTTTTCTTATCAGATTTCAGTTCTGAGACCTGTTTTCGTGGAACGATATGGTTCGTCTGTTTTCCAGGGGTGACAGAGGCAATGACACCCATTCCATAAGAGTGTGATCCACATTATCAGCGACAAAAAGAACAGACATTTCCAGCAAATCTACATCTCCACCTAGAACATCAGGTTCCACACGATCTGCTGCATTTTTCAAATCTCATCACTTCTGTGTATGAGCAGCAAAATCCCATATCATGAAGGGTATCTACAATGAACTTTGAATGATATAGATGATGGACTTGCACAGCAAGTCCCACTTGTAGCGGTGCAATGACAGCTCGTGGGCGAACTGCCTGAATTATGTCATGACCAACTGCAGCAACCTTGTCTTGTGTCTTTCCCAGCGAACAATGTTTCCAGTGCTCCTCGCAAACTAGTTGGAATGAATGAAAGTTCTGAATTAATCTTTAAATCCTCACCACTTGGTTACTGATTCTTCATAGTGGAAACCCCAGACTTGATGTCACTTTAGATTAATCTGGCGGCAGTTTCAATAACAGCACGTTTTTTGGGATTCTTCATCATCTTCCTGACACTTTAATTTGTAATATGATCTCAGAATCTGCAATGTTTGTTCTCTCATATTGACAATATCGTCCAACCCTTCTCTTTCAGAAAATATAGTTGACTCCTTAAAGCGCCCTTTAAGAAGCTTTTTCAAACGGGAATTTTCATAGGGTTCAGAATCAGGATTGGAAAGATAACCTTTCATTATGAGGCTCAAAGATGTCACAGAGAGTTGTTCCCCACTGTTCAGTTCTAGGTAAGCATTCATTTTCTGAAATGCTTCATACTTATCTTCATCTTAAGGATGCCCTGGCTTTCTGCGCTTGGCATTAGGGGCATGCTGGAACTCAAAAGGCACAGATTTGAGGTTGCTGAAATTTCTACTACATGAATGATGATAAAGGCCATCTGCTGCATGTAAATCTTGTAAATGGTATTCAATGCGGCCATTTACAGTCAGTACCCAATCATCTGAACAGAATTCACAGACCTCCAAAATTGTTTCCACAAATTTGTCCGTGCATACCCAGCTAAAGTGTCCCTTGTCCAAATCAATTGTACATCCACAGAATATGCAGTCCTTTGCACTATCAAAAGCTCCATTTGAGAATCTTGTGGTTCTCTTTTTCCTGGCAGAGAAGCACTACTTTTCTTTGCAACATGGCGTTTAATGTTTTTAACATTATTGTACTGTTGACTACAGCTTTTATGCACTTTCATACCAGCTTCAACTACAAGATCGTCTTTCCACTTTATACTGGCATCATTTATTCCTTTTGCCCCCTTCCACTGAATTGCAACCCAGTTATCACTGAAATCCCCAATCTCCTCCTTGCAGATTAGACAAGAAGTTTGACTGACTGTGCTTGCAGTCATTGTTGAATCATATCTGAAATAGAGAAAGATGCGAATTAGTTATGGAGTTAGATTCAATCAAATATAAGGAAAATGCCACCTCTACCCCCTAAACATTGACACATAATAGGCCAACATCAATTTTTATGATCTTAATGTGTTCTTTGCCCCAAAAAATGTAGGATTAGACACCAAGATCAACAAATTTGAGTTGATAGTTATAGAGTTATGATCGTTCAAAGGTTTCGGCGGCCATCTTGGACGCCATCTTGAAAAAAACACTTTTCCGGGGGTCAAAGTTTGGTGAACTTTTAGTATGTTAAAAGGTACATTAAAACCTACCGGAATCAGTTGAGAAACCTTTTGTTACAATTTTTTGGGGGTTGAGGGGGTATTTTCCATATATTGACCCTACTATAGTGTCTGACGGAGGGCGAGAAATAAACCCGTAAAGTAAAGTAAAGTAAGTAATAATTTATACCATACTTTTAATTCAGATCTGCCCAGACTGTGCCATCCTGTACGCACTACTAGGTATTCAGTTAATTCTAACTGTCTTATCTTCTCCATCCTAAAGCTCAATAATACCCAGTATTCTAGCAGTTTTATTCCAACTGTGACTAGATTTTGGAATGATCTTCCCAATCAAGCAGCTGATTTGGTAGAATTTCTGAATTTAAAACTTGCAACAAATACAAGTAATTTTAGACAAAATTAAGATAGTCACGCTATTTACTTCTAAATAATGCAGATATTACTTGAAAGAGAAAGAGTCATAGACATTGGACAGCAATAAGAGAAAATAAAAATTATGATATAAAGTGGAGGCTTGAACAAAATGGGGAAGCAAAAAGAGTATAAAGACACATTTAGAGTTAAACTGGTAGACGAAAATAATTGACCTCAGATCGAGAACCTTCTTGTTCTTCAGGAAGCAGGGAACAAATTACTCCACGTTGAAGACGTGCAACTTCATCAAACAATTCTCTCATTAAAATAGGTAGTGGTAAAAAAAAAATGGGAATAAAAACGTTTCATTTAAGAATTGCTGATTACCTTGGCCAACTTCATTGCGAAGGTTGTGTTCTGATAGGCATGTATTTTCTTTTTTTTATGTTTATTTTCTTTATTTGAATAACTAAAAAACTTCTTAACCAAATCTCATGAAATTTGATAGCATGATTTGCCATGATCCAAGGACATTTTGATTAGATTTTGGAAGTGATTGGGTCGAAAGGTCGTGAATAGGTCAAAAAAGTCTTTTTGCAATTTCGTGGCCAAATTTTTCCGGATTTGCATGAAACTAGTGCCAAAATGTGCATAATTCAATTGCCTACCTTGTGATATACAGCATGATATAGTGATGTCATTACCCTTGGTAGGGGTTGGGGTCAAAGGTCAATAGGGTCAACGAATTTGCAGAAAGTGCGAGTATGTCATTACTTGGGCCAGTATTACCTACTTGGTGGGGGCAAAGGTAGACACTATACCGAGTGCACGTTTTAGTTTATTTTGATGAAATTGTTTTAGATTATTTGATAATCAAGAATGTTCATATGGGTTTGATATTTGACGGTATGAACTTTTTTTTTTATTAGTAACTCTACGCTTCATGAAAGATAAGTAGGCTTATTAACTAGCAATTTTCAACGAATTCTTTGCCCAAGTGCTTCTTATCACTTGTATGACAGAAAAACCACTTAAAGAACACTTATATACATTCGTGTATACTGGCATGAACATTATTCATGTTAGTGTATATAGTTTTTCCATAAGCATCTCTGCAATCTCTGTGCGGATGAGTGAGTTAAAGTTTAGTTTAGGACTTTGTTTATCCAAACTTCAAAACAATCAAGAAGAGAGAGAGAGAGAGAGAGAGAGAGAGAGAGAGAGAGAGGGTGCAGCAAGTGGATCCTACCTCATAACAAAGATGATCTTATCTTGTATATATACATATATATATATATATATATATAAACATATATATATATATATTATATGTATGTATATATATGTATGTATATATATATATATATATATATACTTATATTTTTATATATACACACATATATTTATATATATATATATATATATATTATACGTATATGTATATATTCATATATATATATATATATATATACACACACACACATATATATATATATATATATAAACACACAAAAGTACCAAAGGGAAGATGAAAATAGATAATATATGATTAAGTCCTTACTAGTTTCATGATACTTCTTCAGAGGACTGATTTGCTTTTGAACCTTAGCATTACATCTCCTGTGACTTTTACACGAACTCACACACACATACGCACACACAAACACACACACACACACACACATATATAATATATATATATATATATACATATATATATATATATATCTGTATATATATATATATATATATATACACTCACCTAAGAGTTTATCAGAGGAAAAATTCGCCATAAATACTTTCATGGTGATCAATGCATTGAATGGTGCTTTAGATAAGTATGACATTTGTCATTCGCTGGAACTGCATAAAAAATTTACAATTACAAGGATTTCTTATTCATCTGATGTAAACAATC
The DNA here is from genome assembly GCF_036898095.1 of Palaemon carinicauda. Classification (NCBI taxonomy): domain Eukaryota; kingdom Metazoa; phylum Arthropoda; class Malacostraca; order Decapoda; family Palaemonidae; genus Palaemon; species Palaemon carinicauda. Next base: position 239,924 of record NW_027171717.1, read on the forward strand.
CTTATTGCAGTGATTGGTTTAGGAATAAAAATTATGGTTTAATGAAATTTTGATACGATTCCTATGTTTAAATTTCCAACAATTTTATCGCAAGGTGTTTTGTGTTATCCTTTCAAATGGTTATTAACACACACACACACACACACACACACACATATATATATATATATATATATGTGTGTGTGTGTGTGTGTGTGTTTGTGTGTGCAAAGGGATAGGGTGCTTTTTAATCTTATTTAATGAACGATAATTGATAGAAATGTCATTCTTAATTCCTTATATACTCGTATAAGGTGATCTCTTTCTCTGCCTCCATGGGTAATCAAACTATCTAAGTATCTCATATATAATAAGTTAATCTTTGGTCAAATGTGTTTAAAGAATCATATAAGGACGTTAGGTTTTTTTTGTCTTATGTTAGATATAAAGTGAGCACAAACTTTATTTTTAAGCTTGTAATTTCATTCCATCGCCAATATTCCTGCACTTGTTGATTTCTTAGCGAAACAAATATTAACTGGGATGATATGAGTTACCAAAGAGATTTCATTTCATCACACACACCTGTTCATGCTGAACGTTTTTATCTTTGATTAAATATCTTATTCCATATCATGGTATATAGTAGCTAAAAATAGTGGGAATATTACTAAAAGAAAGTGTTAATTCATTGTTTTGATATTATATATATATATATATATATATATATATATAGTTAGTAAAAATGTTATTACACGAGCCACTCTACTCATTGACCATATAAATATTACATTTGCACATTCATTCATACTATTTCAGTGCCTCTAGTGTAGATTGTATTATAACAAAACTATTATAAATGATGAATATATGATGAAATGACCTTAAAGAAAGTAGGAGAGAAGTCAAAAGTATTCTAAGAAAATTGATGTCTAACGGTGAGAGAGAAGAAAACTTCGAGAACTCATAAATGGCGGCTTAATTTGAGCAAAAATTTTCTTCGCGGCCGCAAGTCAGAAAGAAAAGGCAAATGGATAGAGGAGGAGAGGATAGATAGGAGACTTCTCCTACCCCGTCCCCACCCCTTTCTCTCGTCTATTCTTCTTCCCTGCTCCTCTCCCTTCCTAATTAACTGCCTATCATGAATAGTGGTTGTTTTGAGGCGATTGTTTTTCTGATGAGAAGGACGAAGAATTGTCCAAGTGGCAGCACAGGAAATTAAAGCAATTTTAGAAAGAGAAATGAATTTTCTGGGTTGCAGTTTCATTATATGAATATGGATGTTATTTTTACTGAAACCATTTACTCTGTTAATAAAATTGTCTTATTTCAGCAGATTTAGGAACAATCAGATTTGATTAATGGAATAATAGTAATCTCATTTTCCAATGGGTATTTTGATGAACTAATAACTATTTCTCTCTCTCTCTCTCTCTCTCTCTCTCTCTCTCTCTCTCTCAGCACTAGTTATAATTAGGAAATATATAAATGAGTCACTTTACATATTAGCGAATTTATAATATATAAACTACAGTAAATCATGAGGTTCCATTACAATGAGTAAAAAAACGTTTAAAAAACTAGAAAAGACACACACCGGAAGTGACCTATATCGGTTATCATGAATGACCCTTGTTTGCCCCTTTCAGTGTTAATAGCAAGACTGATGGAAACATTACATCAGCGCCTCCAACTGTAACGAGGATGTTCTTTAGCAATAAACGTTACAGACCTTTGACAATAAACGTTGCAGGGGTAGTTACAAAGTGGGATGCCAGGTGACCTAAAACGTTCAAGAGGTAAACCAATCACAATTAAGGGAACTTGAAGTGGTAACTGGGTAAACTTTATGTTAACTTGTATAAGGTCAAGAGATACAAGAAGGGAATGATGTAAAAAATAGAATTGATTTGGAAAGGTGGGCCCGGAATTAGAAAATAAAAGAGTTGATTACTCAAATATAAGGCACATGCAAGTAAAATATAGATATAGATTTAAAATTGAAATATGTGCGATAAGAATATACATAACTAAGTAAGAGGGATGATATTTGTCGTAGGCAGGAAAGTTTTTAGTAGCAACTGTTAAGACAACATGTATTTTTAACATGGTCTTTTAATACTTGGAAAAAAACACAGAAAAAATGGTTAGAATCTTGGGTAAATCATGAACTTGTATTTAAAAAATTGATCTCGCTTACTGAGAAAATGCCTTGAAATCACATGACTTTCACACAGTCCTGTTGAAGCCCTTGGGCTTATAGCTTAGCTAATAATAATAATAATAATAATAATAATAATAATAATAATAATAATAATAATAATAATAATAATAATAATAATAATAATAATAATAATAATAATACATTTTTTCCTCTCTCTTCAACTCTGGAGTCCCATGGTACTGCGACATCAATGAGTGATACTTTCTTCTTGATTTTGTCAATCAACGTCACTCCCAAATAGACCAGACGTGACGTGGATTGACAAAATCAAGAAAAAAGAATCACTCATTGATGTCGCAGTGCCATGGGACTCCAAAGATGAAGAGAAAGAGAGGGAAACAAATGCATAAGTATCAAGACTTGAAAATAGAAATAAGAAGGAGGATATGCCAGTGGAAATTGTACCCATAATCATAGGAGCACTAGGCACGACCCCGAGATCCCTGAAAAGGAATCTAGAAAAACTAGAGGCTGAAGTAGCTCCAGGACTCACGCAGAAGAGTGATCCTGGAAGCGGCGGACATAATAAGAAAAGTGATGAACTCCTAAGGAGGCAGGATGCAACCCGGAACCCTGCACTATAAATACCACCCAGTTGAAAAGACTGATGGAGAGAAGAAAAAAAAATAATAATAATGATAATAATAATAATAATATGTGAGTGAGTAAATGCATATGCTTTAATTGAAAATTTAATTGAAACAATTTCTATTACTTTCTGAACTGACTAAATATAACATACAGCTATCATGTGCCACGAAGCTGACAAAGATTTATGAGAGAATATAAAATATATATTGTGAAAGTGAAATATACTACATATGATCTAGAGATTCATATTAATTTCGTCTTTACATCTTAATTACAGTTAATTTTTCCTAATTACTGAAACCAGACAGAGTAGTGATTGTATGCAGAAGGACCAAATACTTTGCGCATACCTTCATAATTAATAGGGAAAGATTGCATCTCATTTACCCTCAACCTTTTTAGTCTTGTCCTTTATGCATCAGCGAGGAATTCACATGAACGGCAGTCCATCTTAATCAGCTTCATGTCCCAATACGTGATTTCGGTTCATTATTTTCGACTTTGCATAGAAACTTTATGAACAAATGAAGCAAAATCTCTTGCATCTCTTCATTAATTCTAAATTTCCAGAGAATTTGGAAATATAAAAGAAGGAGATGGCTCAGTAGCATGCCCTTCCCCCCTCCTCTCTCTCTCTCTCTCTCTCTCTCTCTCTCTCTCTCTCTACGATTTCAATTTTGTATTCTTTCTTGACAGGATTTAATGCAAGTCAATTCCTATGGTGACCTGGGAACTCTACTTCTCTCTCTCTCTCTCTCTCTCTCTCTCTCTCTCTCTCTCTCTCTCTCTCTACGATTTCAATTTTGAATTCTTTCTTGACAGGATTTAATGCAAGTCAATTCCTATGATGACCTGGGAACACTACTTCTCTCTCTCTCTCTCTCTCTCTCTCTCTCTCTCTCCGATTTCATATTGTTTCCTCTAATAGGATTTAATGCAAGTCAATTCCTCTGATCTGGAGCGCTACTTCTCTCTCTCTCTCTCTCTCTCTCTCTCTCTCTCTCTCTCTCTGCTGACATATGCAAACAGAAAACTTCAAAATACAATCTTACTGCCTCTAGTTTTGTAGATCTCACACCAACAACAAACAGAATATATATATATATATATATATATATATATATATATATACTATATATATATATATATAATATATATATATATATATATATATTATATATATATATATATTATATATATATATATATATATATATATATAAGTGAGGTATAAGAAGTCCAGAAATTTCTTTATCTCATTTGAAGAAGGTTTCTCAGTTTTATGAAATGTCGAAGTCAAGCATTTAACAATAGTAAAATTATTTTTATTTTTAAATATTACCCCAAAATTATTGTATTACGAAATTATAATGTACAATTGTCATATTTAGTAATTAGAAAAAATTAAAATAATTTCATTAAAATTATTCATTTATTACAGTTACCCAGCAATGGCATATATATCAATATATTTTCCTGAAATATCAGCAACATATTATTATATATATTTTATTCTACAACAGATATAATTGAAAGAGCTTTTGGCAATATAGTTTCAAGCCTTATTTACTAGAAAGATGATCTTTCCACCGCTGATTAGCAAAATACTATTAGATTGGTATACTCAACCCTCTGTTGATAAATATCTAATCGGACATGTGACAAAAATAGCCCTAATTCTTTTACATATTCTATTATTATTTAGAGAAGGAGACAGCAACTTTTCATATGTTTAAAGGTTGCTCATGAATGGTAGAGGCAAGGGATAGTGACATTGCACTAGAAAGCAGGACAATGCCTTAGAGACTATCCATATTATCAGATCCCAAGCCTCCTCTCCACCCAAGCTAGGAAAAGGGAGGACAAGGAAATGACTCCTGATGACTCACAAGGTTGACATATAGGCTCCCTAAGTATGGTGAGTTTGCAGCCATTAAAGGAGCTAACGAGTTTGAGCGGGCCCAAACCCCAGTCTACCGATCATCAGGCACAGACGTTACCAGTTAAGCCATATCCTTAACATATAAGATCGAATACAATTTTTATTATGAGAGGGTTTTTATTTGTGAATGATATTAAAATATTGATATTTCAGGAGTATATTTTCTGAAAATCTTGTTCAACAATATTTCTCAGTTTCTAGCTTTTCGTGGATTTAACTCTGCCCATATACTGCAGACACAATTCCTCCCTTCAGAAATCAAAGGGTAATTCACTATTACCAACATAAATGCTTTCAGAAGGTAACGTTATAAACGCACCAGTGCATGATCCTAGGCAAGTATTTTTCACGATATCTAGTTCTCCAAATTCTGCTTTTACATATAAAAGGATGTATTTTGCAACCATGCTTAATCTTTGATCTACACAGAGAATCATTATACAGCCTCAGTCATGACCTCTTTTCCCTACTGAAACCAGAAACGAAATCTTCAACATTTATAAGATTTCAAGGACTTAATCTTAGGACATCTGTGTGACTAGCCAATGGGAAGCTACAGTGCAACATCATGACTTGATTAATTTTTCTCTTTCATAAGATGACAATATATATATATTATATATATATATATATATATATATATATATATATATATATATATATATATATATATATATATATATATATATATATATTAAAAAAGGGTGAACTATGTCGGCACGTCTATAAATCCTATAACGATATTCTTAGATGTAAAATATTTAAAACTATTGTCGTCTGCCCATTTACATATGGGAGTGATAAACTTTTTGCAAATGCTTTAGGGCTCCTTTGGTGTCCAATGTCATCATCATCATCCTCTCCTCCTATGCCTATTGACGCAAAGGGCCTTGGTTAGATTTCACCCCTCGTATCTATCTTGAGCTTTTAAATCAATACTTCTCCATTCAGCATCTCACACTTCTTCCACTGCTAATAAAGTTTGTATCAAGTTATATTATTAAATAAAAAAAATATCATTCGCATTAATTTCGTATAGGTTTAGTTGTGGTCTACTTGAAAATAGATTACTGGGCTTTCTGTATTCAACAATCTTCTTCTCTCTCTTCTTACGAGATCTTTCTATATGTCTTTCGATAGCAATTATTTATTCTGGTACTATCAACCTCACTATTGCTAGTTCTATTTCCACTTCATACTAGCAATCCAGTGTAGATTTTAATAAAATGGAATGGACAACAGGATTGAGAGTAAAGAATAAGTGAAAAAGCGTAAAATTTTGCTGCTCATTGTTGGAACTTATTTGCGGTCCAAGCCATTGCTCAATATTCGGAAGAGTCATCTCTCCCGACCATCATTTCTTATTCCTCCCTGACAACAAAAAACGTCGATATATATATTGGACTGTGTCGTGAATTTCTTCTTTTGGTAAATATCTAGGAGAAGACCGCACCCGTTTTTCAAGCATTAACGACGAAAAACGGCAAAAAACAAGCAGATTATTGTTGCACATCGCATAGAAACATGAGGAAATGAAAAAAAAGAAACTAAGACTTAACTCTTACACACAAAATGTAAGCATAAACCTACTACTACAATTATGGGGGACCCCAGTGGGAAGCGGGGTTTTTGGGTGGGGGGGGGGAGGAGGAGAAAAGGGATTTTTCAGGGCACTACCGAACCTAATACAACCAACTAACCTACCCTGGGAGGCCTGTACCCCCACCTAGGCCTACCAGGGGGGGGGGGGGCTCCACCCCCCCCTGCGACCCCCCCTTAAGGCCACAGTGATTTTCGGGGCACCACCGAACCTAATACACCTACCTAACCTAGCCTAGAGGCCCTGTACCCCTACGGGGGGGGGGGGGGGGGGGGGGGGGGGGCTTCACCACCCCTGCGACCCCTCCTTAAGGACACTACCTATCACATCCATCAAACCAAATCCAAAGTGATGGTACTGCTGTATACATCGTTATACTATCACCATTATAATATACTCTATAAATTAATGAAGCTTACCTTAAATTGTTGGTTGATAAAGATGTGCTGCTGCTTTGAGGAAAACGTGAAGCCGTTGCGAAGGTTCCTTGACATGCAGGACAATTTTTATTTTGTAAAATTAAATTGTCTCTGGCACAAATCCACTAGTTTTCCAGAATAAGTTATACAAATTCATTGTAAGTTAGGAAACAGTCAGGACAAAAAGATGGACTTTCAACTTCTTGTGTAACATGAGATGACGTGCTTGCTATGGCCACCATGTCTAAAAACGAAATGAAATGCCTTGGTAAGAGAATGTATTGTCGCGCTGTTGTATTGTCGCGGTGTGATTGGCCAAACATGTATGACGTCATAGTGGATAGGCGCTGTGATTGGCCAAACGTGTAAGACTTCATAGTGGACTAGTTTGTCTGCGGATTATAGTGGTTACAGGGCTCATTTGAGGAAAAACAAGACACAGTCAACAATAATAAGAGACTTGGAAAAAATCTGGGAGGAAGACAAGAGTAGCGTGAGTTTGATTGTCGATATTTCGACTATTATTGATTTTCACTAAATTATCTCACTCGTATACCACTATTTACATACATTCCTACACATTCTAGTAAAAATAAATTTAATATCACTGATATCTTCATGCGGCCCTCTCCTAGACATCAACCCTTCTTTTCCCCATTACTTTGAAGGTAATTTGTAATAACTTTATTGATATTCAGAGATTATATTGTTAAAATGGTATTTTACCGGTAAAGTGGTCTCATGTTTTAGTCTGAAAGAAGCCTAGGCCTATGGGTCTTTTTTTTTTAGAGATCTAGCATCTTCATGTTGGATTAGGCCTTCCTTCAGAGGAAGCTTTGAAGCAGGCCTACAGATTCAAGTAGGGCGTATCGTTGATTTTTTTAATTAGATATTATTAAACAAGATAATAAAGCAGACCTAAACGAAATGAGGAATACAAGATTGACCAAATAAACTCTTATTAATTTTGTAGTTACCTAACCTCAATTTACCTACCTTTATCTTACCTGCTCTTACCTTAACTGATCTTACCTTACCCAGGGATATTCTTGTCTTCTCTTACCGTACCTATACCTACTTAAGTATTCTTAAATTATTTACACATATCTTGCCTACCATCATTTAATCAACCTTACCTTACCTAACCACGTTACATATACAGTACTTACCTTACCTAACCTAACCTAACCTTACATACCCTTACCTTACCTAACCTCACCTTACCTTACCTTAACTTCCTTTGCCTTACAGAACCTAACATTACCTTACCTAACCTCACCTCACCTGCTTTTACCTTACTAATTCTTACACTGCCTATCCTTGCCTTAACTACTCATATTTTACCTACCTATACCATTCCTTTACATACTTTTACCTACCGTTACCTTTCCCGCCCATATTTTACCTACCCATACTTTAACTACATATATACTATCTAACCTTACCTCACCTGCTTTTATTTTACTAAGCCTTACCATACCTACCCTCACCTTACTGCTTTTACCTCACATCCTTAAAATATATCATATATCTACTCATATCATACCTACTAATACCTGCCTACTAATATCTTGCCTAATAATAGTTTATTTACCCTCAACTTATCTGCTCTTACCATGCCTAAATTTACCAAAGCTCCCCTTATTTTACCTACTCTTAAATTCCATACCCTTACCAACTATTGCTATATCTCACACCTGTCCTTATCTATTCTTACTACATCTCTTAACTAACCTAGCCTTACATTACCTTACCTTACCCAGCCATACCCTACCCTACCCTACCCTACCCTATCTTACCCTACCCTACCCTACCATACCCTACCCTACCCTACCCTACTGTACCATACCCTAACCATCCCTACCACACCCTAACCAACCCTACCACTCTACCATACCCTACCCTACTCTACCATACCCTATCCTACTCTACCATACCCTATCCTATCCTACCCTCCCTTAATTAATCTTACTTTACCTTATTTTACCTAACCTATAATGTCATATTTGACCCTTAACCTTTTGCAATAAATTTAAAATGAAAGTAACAGATGTGCTTTAACCCTTTATTTTTGAAACTATCCTACAAGGTTCTCTTAATCCTTAAACATACAAGTTCCAATAATTCCTCAAACTTACCTACAAGTTCCTCTAATTCCTTAAACTCGCCTACAAGCTCCTGTAACTCCTTAGACTCGCCTAAAAGCTCCTGTAACTCCTTAAACTCACCTACAGGCTCCTCTAATTCCTTAAACTCGCGTACAAGCTCCTGTAACTCCTTAAACTCGCCTACAAGCTCCTGTAACTCCTTAAACTCGCCTACAAGCTCCTGTAACTCCTCAAACTCACCTACAGGCTCCTCTAATTCCTTAAACTCGCCTACAAGCTCCTGTAACTCCTTAAAACCGCCTACAAGCTCCTGTAACTCCTTAAACTCGCCTACAAGCTCCTGTAACTCCTCAAACTCACCTACAGGCTCCTTTAATTCCTTAAACTCACCTAAAAGCTCTCCTCTAATTACTTGAACAAACTTGCAAACCCTACTAATTCTTTAAACGAACCTACAAGCTCCCCTAATTCCTTTAGTGAACCTACAAGCTCCCCTAATTCCTTTAGTGAACCTACAATCTCCTCTATTTTCCTGAACTAATTAACAAGCCCCACTAATTCCTTAAACACACATACAAGCTTCTCAAATTCCTGAAAGGGTAAATATATGATACTTTAACTTCTAGCGAAACTGGAATTCGCTATAAGAAATGGACTAGTGCAGGCTATTTTCGTATTTTTCTCTATATGTTTAGTAGGGGCTGGGGCATAATGATTTACGTATCGTCTATTAAAATCTGAAGTATGTTTTTCCCTCTTAAGTCCATTGTTCACATCTGAGAAACTGAAGGGAACTTATTGCTCATGCGTGTTTTCCCTTGGTTTGGAGAGCTTTCTATGCATTTGCAATGACGTATTTGTCAGGTGAATTCTTTAAATCAGTTAACAGCTTACAAGTACTTCTACATACATTCCCGAATGTTGTAATACAACAGTACTTTTTTTTTCCACCTTCCCCTTCAGTTTCAACTTAACCACCATCACATAAAGACTTCTCCAAGAGGAAACTTAAGGGAAGTACATCAATATATTTTGAAATTTAGTGTAATTTCATTTATGTCGGCAATTGATTATGATGGAAATGCTTGCCGTTCAATGTAAAGCTATTGTTACTCATGTGAAATTAGAAAATAATCATGAAATAATTGTTCAAATGTCCAATTCTTACTTAATTTTTTGGGAAGACTTGCACATTTCTACTGCAACGCTTCTGTAAAGATTTCCAAGAAAAAAAAAAAAAGAGACGGTGTTAATCAAAAGGTAGGGAGTCATTGTTATTTATTTATTCATAATGTGAGGATTTATTTGTGATTTACTTTATCTTAATGTAAGGCTTAGTTTTAGTTTGGGACCTGGGAAGGGGGTTCCGGCTAGCGGTTGTGACATGGGAAGGTTTGTGACCTAGCTAGGAGGGTCCGGGGGCTTGCCCCCGGATAGGTATTGTGACCTGGGAACTACTATGTTAGGTCAAGCGCGTGGAGATGAGGGCGCGGGCGCGTGTGGGCGCGCTGGCGACTTGACGTGCGGGCGCGTGGGCGCGCGGATGCGTGGGCGCGCGGATGCGTGGGCGCGCGGATGCGTGGGCGCGCGGATGCGTGGGCGCGCTATCGCTCGCCAACGCGCTTGATCTCGCCTAGGCTAAATCGTTTGCCTAAGCACCATCATTCTCCTGATCGCCAGCAATCACCCAGGCACTCGCGCCTACCTCTGCATTCACGCACACCCTCGCTTGCGCGCCTACGCGCCGACTCGCCTGCGCGCCCATGCATCCGCGCGAAACAGCGATCCTACCATCGTGCGAGCACCAGCGCGAATCCCGCAGGGTTTTGCAGAGCGCCCAGCCTTGCAAGGCACTGGGGCCGCGTACTTCCAGATCGTCCTCGCGATCACCATCGCGGAAGCGCCGAGCACACGCCCAGGAGCAGGAAGAGTCATCGGAGAGGTCCGGACAACATTCTTCTTCCCTTTCTTCTATTCAGGCAGGCGCTGTAGTATCCACTCCGAAGGATCAACCTTCCCTCTAGCTGGGGTCGCTGACACTGCGTCAGTCAGCCGCCAGCCTTGGTTCGGTTCCTTGATGAAAGCGGTTGTGCAGGCTATGAAGCCACCCCTTGCTGATCTGGGACTGAAACCAAAGGCTCCCTCGCTCCCACTGAAGAGAAGGAGAGGAGTGGATTTCGCGGTGACTTCTCCCAGGGTTAAGCTGGCTCGCAAGAGGTCCGTCGAGGAGGCCTCTTCCCCCTGACAGACGTTTTCTCCTTCTCCTGTTGACGAACCTATCCCATCCTCGGGAGAATCCAGCGAGGTGAGACACTCTCCCACGGCACCAATGGGAGGAACCCCACCTCAAGGAAGAGAAACGTCTCGCGTAGGAGGGACCTTCCAGACCACTTTGCTGGAGTCATGTATCCCTCCCAGTAGGGAGCCCAAGGACTCGAAGACGTTACCCAAAGCATTGTCGAGGTTTCGTCCAGAGCCAGCCCTTCCCCGGGAGAATGTCCGCGTGTCCCCCATGAAGAGCCAGTGGGGACAGGGGACTTAGCTGCCAGTCCACAAGGAGGAGAGCAGTGCGAATTGGAGCACGCCTTCTGGCAGGTCCTTGGACTAATGAGGCAACTCAGTAGTTTCAAGGATCCCGAGACCGCCCCTCACGAAGGCAAGGATACAGTCCTGGACCAGGTTTATGGCATCCAGAAGCCCCCCAAGACCAGTGCAGCCCTGCCCTGGTCCCAAGGGGTGAAGAGCGCCAGGGACCAGGTCGAGGGCCAGCTTTCCGAGCTTGCCTCCTCCAGCCGTTCTTCTGCCGGGAACAAGCTCCTCCCACATCCTCGCGTGCAGCAGAGGAGGTACTTCGAGATCATGGAGGAGCGTTGTTTAGCTCTTCCCCTCCACCACTCCGTGAAAGAGCTCACCAGGGGTCTCTCTGTAGAGAAACTCAACGCCCGACAGGTGACATTCACAGCGTCGGAGGTCCTGAGCCAGGAGAAGGTCGTGAAGTGTGCCATGCAGGCGACTTCATGGCTGGATGTCTGGCTAGGGTCTCTGGGTATCCTATTGCGCTCTGAGGACTTGTCCAAGGAGAGCAATAGGAAGGCCCAGTAGACCTTCCTCCTCTCGGGAACGCGCTCTATCGAGTTTTTAGCTCACCAGGTCACTAACCTGTGGGCTAAGTCGATTCTCAAGCGCCGTGACACGGTGGCCGAGAGGCTCCACCCAAAGGTCCATGCTATGGATTTCAGCAAGCTCAGACACTCCTCCATTCTTGGAGGAAGCCTGTTTGAGCCCAAGGACGTAGAACGGACAGCTGAAATGTGGAGGAAGACGAGTCAAGATTCGCTCCTCCAGAAGGCCCTTACATCTAGGCCTTACAAGCCTCCAGCTCCTCAACAAAAACAGCAGCCTCGCAGGACACCGAAGCAGGCTCCGGCAGCTAAGACCAAGGTGTCTAAACTGCAGCCCTTTCCTGTCAAAGACAAGAAGGGCGCAGAGTCCTCCAGGGGAGGCAAAATCCTAGAAGGAGCGGCCGAGGCTGCAAGCGCTAGGATTGGCAATCCCCCTGCGTGTCCACCTATGGGGGGATACGTACGAAGTTGCGTGCTCAGGTGGCAGCAACTCGGGGCCGATTCCTGGACAACCTCTGTGGTCGGACACGGATATCACGTCCCGTTCAATTCATCTTAACCTCCCCTGACAGCGAATCCAGTGTCGTTGAGCTCCTATACCACGGGATAGGCAAAGGGGCTAGCCCTTCGGGCAGAAGTCGAGACCATGCTCAAGAAGGATGCTCTCCAGGAGGTCTTGGAGGGGTCCCCAGGCTTCTTCAGTCGACTCTTTCTTGTAAAAAAGGCGTCTGGAGGCTGGAGACCAGTCGTCGACCTCTCATCCCTGAACAAGTTTGTCAAGCAAACTGCATTCAGCATGGAGACAGCAGACACGGTCAGACTTGCAGTGAGACCGCAGGACTTCATATGCACACTGGATCTGAAGGACGCGTACTTCCAGATCCCAATCCATCCGTCTTCCAGGCATTAACTACGTTTCAGCCTAGACAACAAGATCTACCAGTTCAAGGTGCTTTGTTTCGGTCTCTCCAGAGCACCTCAGGTGTTCACCAGAGTGTTCACACTGATATCTTCGTGGGCGCACAGGAACGGCATCCGTCTCCCTCGTTATCTGGAGGACTGGCTGATCCTGGCAGACTCGGAGTCGACCCTTCTTCGACACCGAGACAGTCTTCTGGGAATTTGGCAAGATCTAGGGATCATGGTAAATCTCGAGAAGTCCTCTTTGCTCCCAACACACCGAATGGTATATTTAGGCATAATATTAGACACCTATCTCCACAGAGCCTTTCCATCAGACCACAGGATAGCAAGGCTGAGGAGGGTTGCAAAGCCTTTCCTCAGTCAAGAAGATCTTCCAGCCCTATCGTGGTTACGTCTTTTAGGTCACCTAGCCTCCTTGGCCCGTCTAGTTCCCAATGGCCACCGCAGGATGAGATCCCTGTAGTGGCGGCTCAAGTCCCATTGGGATCAAGGCATCTATTCCCCGGACTTCCTGGTCTCGATAGAACCTGCGGAACGGACGGACCTGCAGTGGTGGCTGACCAACGACAACCTTCGAAAGGGAGTGGATCTTCTCATCCTTCCCCCGGATTTGATACTGTTTTTGGATGCGTCAAAAGAAGGGTGGGGGGGGGGGGCCCATGTTCTGAACCAGAGGGCCTCAGGCCTATGGCCAGAATCAGAAAAGTACCTCCACATCAACCTGCTAGAGCTGCAGGCCGTTTCCCTGGCCCTTCAACAGTTCCAACAGACCCTGGCGGGCCACTCTGTGGTGGTGATGAGCGACAACACCACAGTAGTGGCTTATATCAACAAGCAGGGAGGTACCTTTTCACAACAGCTATCCCATCTTGCAGTAGAGATACTAAGATGGACCGAAGTCCACTCGATACGTCTATCAGCTTGCTTCATTCCTGGGAAAAGGAATGTACTCGCCGACAATCTGAGCAGAGCTTCGCAGATAGTGAGTATCGAGTGGTCTTTGGATCCTCAAGTAGCCAACAGAGTCCTGACTTTGTGGGGTTCCCCGACAGTGGACTTATTCGCGACAGCCTTGAATTTCAAGCTGCCGTTGTACTGCTCCCCAGTCCCGGACCTCAAGGCACTCTGGCAAGATGCCTTCCAACAACGGTGGGACATCATCAACGTCTACGCCTTCCCACCCTTCTGTCTGATGAGAAGGGTGCTCAACAAGACCAGACTATCGGTCAACCTGTCGATGACCTTAATTAATAGCTCTGCTATGGCTTCATGCAGAGTGGTTTCCGGACCTTCTGCAGCTTCTGACGCAACCCCCGAGAGAGTTTCCCCCGTGACACGAGCTACTCAGACAACCACATTGCAACATCTTCCACAAAGCCGTAGCTTCGCTGCGGCTTCACGCCTGGAGACTATCCAGCGTATCCTCACTGAGAGAGGCTTTTTGCAACAAGTTGCGGAAAGGATGTCTCGACACCTGCGAAAGTCATCTGCAGGGGTCTACCAGGCGAAGTGGAGAGTCTTTTGTGGTTGGTGTCGTGGGAGGGGTATCTCTCCCCTCAATGCCTCTATTCCAGCAATAACGGAGTTCCTTGTTCATGTGAGGAAGGAAATGCGCTTTTCAGTCTCGGGGGTGAAAAGCTATCGCTCAGCCTTAAGCCTTGCCTTCAGGCTGAAAGGAATAGACATTTCCTCCTCGCTGGAACTTTCCTTACTCATACATAGTTACGAGCTTACCTGCCCTCAGTCGGAAGTGAGACCCCCTCCTTGGAACTTGGTTCGGGTCCTCAGGGCTCTGAAGAGACCTCCGTTCGAACCATTACGCCAGGCTTCAAACCAACACCTGACTTGGAAGACGGTATTCCTCATCGCTCTGGCTTCGTCCAAGTTAGTCAGTGAACTTCATGGTCTCTCGTATGACATCACCCATTCAAGGGGATGGGGGGAGGTAACGTTCAAGTTCCTCCCTGAGTTTGTTGCCAAGACTCAGAACCCTGGAGTTCCGAACCCACGGTTTGACTCCTTCAGGGTTGTGAGTCTCCGCTCCGTAACAGATGACCCAGATCACCTGCTACTCTGCCCAGTAAGAAGTCTGAAACATTATCTGAAGAGAACAGCTGCAGTCCGTCTCCGCGTGCAAGCCCTGTTTGTGAGCACGGGTAGGACGAAGAGGAGGGTCACCAAGAACACCATCTCAGCCTGGATTCGACGGACCATCCATCATGCCTTGGATCCAGACAATCCTCCGTCACGTCGCCCTAGGGCACATGATGTCAGGGGCATTGCCACGTCCCTGGCCTTTAAGAGAAACTTCTCTGTGACGCAGGCTCTACAAGCTGGAGTCTGGAAGCGTCAGACGACCTTCACAGCCCACTACCTGCAGGACGTGACCCACAGGAGCCTCGATACTTTTTCGATCGTCCCTGTGGTGGCTGCATAACAGTTGGTCTAACCTCAGGCTCCCTAATGGACAGGTAGCAGAAGGTTGAGGGCACTGTTACCCGGTTTTAATCTGCGTGAATGAAAGAGTAAGTCCCCCCCCTAATTCTTTCTTCAGCCTCAAACCTCTGCAGGTAAACAATGTTTCCTTGTGTTCCTAGTATTAAGTACAATACTGTCCCGGCCCCCATACCCTGACGAGGTGGTATGGGGACGTCCTAGCCTAGAATTCCATATAAAGGACTTCAGGTCAACTTCCTAGGACGAGTCACACTTCATCTCTCCACACACAACTTATGTAGGCGGCTCGTTTCTTGCGTAGCCATAAACTTGTGAGGTGCAGGGACTATTTCTCGAAGTGCTGCGCACTCGGATTCTGAGTCCCCGGGTAAGCCAAAGCCAGTAAGGCTGGGGACTTTCCACCCTGCCTAAGGGTAAGTCACCCTATGTAAATAACGTGGTTTGTATTTCGGTTACGGAACAAATGACAAATTCGAATATAATTTGTATTTTTCCTAACTATACAAACCTTAGCTATTTACACATATTTGCCCGCCAGCCCTGTCCCCCGAGACAAGTCCTACCTCTAAGTGAAGTGAGGCAGCTCACCGGTGTGTGGAGGGGGGAGGGGTAGCTAGCTACCCCTCCTCTACCGCCGTGCTAACTACCGCGGGGGTAGTTTAACCCTCGTTAAAATGTAATGGCTCGTCACTTCAGCTACGCCAAAAGTAAACCCCTATGTAAATAGCTAAGGTTTGTATGGTTAGGAAAAATACAAATTATCTTTGAATTTGTCATATTTCTCCTTCAGGGGTTTCCTTGAAGAGAGAAAATCCCAAGGACTCTTCTTCTGTAGCCCAAACCTCCTCCGAAGCTCCCACTCAATCCGTCTCTTCCGAGAGGCCGTCGAGTGGTAGCGTAGGCCGTACTTGTGTTCGCCAACCTCGGGGTTCGGGAGAGGGCATTGCCTCCCATAGCGAGGCAGCTCCTCCTCCTCCCTCGGGTGAGGTTATTTCTGGTAATGTGTCTAATGATGATTTATTGCAGCTTTGGGCTTCCTTGGGGCTTCAGGGTTTGCCCTCCAATGAAGCCAGCGATCTCCTGTTGCAGAGTCTACGCACCAGCGCTCTCCTGCTCACCATTGTTCACCTGCGCGCCAGCGCTCACCTGCGCGCCAGAGATCTCCTGTATGCCAGCGATCTTCTCCTCGCCAGCGCACAACTGCGTGGCCACGATCTCTTGAGCGCCCACAATCTCCAGTTTACCAGCGCTCTTCACCTGTGCGCCAGCGCTCACCTGCGCGCCAACGTTCGCCTGCACATCCACAATCTCCGGATCTGGGCGCAGGAGGGAAGACTGCTTTTTCCTTCTAGACAGCGATCTCCTACGCGCCTTCAGACCTCGCCTACTCGTCAGCCCTCGCCTGCGCGCAACCATCGCGCGCACATGTTCCAGCCCCTGCTGTGTGCTCTTCTAGAGGTCATCAGGATCCTGCGCACTCACGCGCCCGCGAGCAGTCACCTTCGCGCGCACTAGCGCTTGCTGTCCCTACTGCGCACCCTCTGCCTTCGCCAGAACGCCTACCTGCGCACCACCGATCACCTGCTCGTCCGCGCGCACCATCACCTGCGCACCATCGCTCGCCAGCAAGCCCACGCTCCCACTCGCCTGCTCGCCATAGATTGCCTGTGCGCCCACTCGCCCCCTCGCCTGTGCGCAGGTGCTCACCTGCGCGCCCTGCGTGCCATCGCTCGCCTACGCGCCATCGCTCGCCTGCGCGCCATCGCTCGCCTGCACGCCATCGCTCGCCTGCGCGCCATCGCTCGACTGTGCGCCATAGCTCTCCTGTGTGCCATCGCTCTCCTGTTCATCAGTGCTCGCCCACGCGCGGCCTCGCCCGTGCGCCCGTGCGCGCCCTCGCCCGTGCGCTCACGCACGCCCTCGCCCGTGCGCCCACGCGCGCCCTCGCCCGTGTGCCCACGCGCGCCCTCGCCGTGTACCCACGCGCCCCCTCGCCCGTGCGCCCACGGACGCCCTCGCCCGTGCGCCCACGGACGCCCTCGTCCGTGCGCCCATGCGCTACCTTGGCCGCACGCCCACTCGCCCACGCGTGCCGACTCTCCCACGCGCGCCATCACCTTCATCTCCGCGCGCACGAGCGCAAACTTTCGCCAGCACACCAACCAGGTAAAATTCCATAGCGCGAGAGCCAGCGCGATTCCCATCGGGATTTACAAAGCGAGCCCCCACGCGAGGCTTCAGGAACAAGAGCATCCAGTTCGTCTTCTTCACGTCCCTCCCCCGGGCAAGCACAGATCAGTGCACTCGCAGGAGGAGGGGAAGCCTTCAGATAGGTCTGGGAACCAACCTTCTTCTTCCCTTTCTTTTCAGGCAGGCCCAGTTGTAGTGTCTACTCCGAAGGATCGCCCGATCCCCTTCCCTCCAGAGGGAGTCTGTGACACAGTAGCTGTCAGTAAGCAGCCATGGTTTGGGTCCCTTATCAGAGTTGTCATGCAGGCTGTCAAACCTGCCTTCTCTGAGATGGGCTTCAAATCAATGGCAGCTCCGACCCCACTTAAGAGGAAGAGAGGAGTATAAGTCGTGGTAACTTCTCCCAGGGCCAAGCTGGCTCCTAGGAAATCCTTGTGGAAGGCTTCCTTCCCCCCTCAGACTTTCTCTCCCTCTCCTGTGGACGAGGATTTTCCATCCTAAGGGCAGTCTACCAAGGGGAGACGTTCTCTCATCGCACCAATGGGAGAAACCCCAACTCGAGCAGGAGAATCGTCTCGGGTTGGGTTGGAGAAGAGCCCTTAGACTTCGTTATTCGAGTCCTGTATCCCTCCTAGGAGGGAACCTAAGGACTCTAAACCATCCCCAAGTCTTTCTCTAGGATTCGACTAGAGCCTAAGAGAGCCGCAGAGAACGTCTACGTGTCCCCCCAAGTAGAGCGTTTGGGGACGGGAGACTTTGCTGCCAGTTCTCCAGGAGGAGAGCCACAGGAGTCAGAGCATACCTTCTGGCAGGTTCTGACCCTGATGAGGCATCTCAACGGGTTCCTGGACCCAGAGATTCCTCCTCGAGAGGGCAAGGACACGGTCCTAAACCGAGTCTTTGGCACCCAGAAGCCTGCTAAAGCCAGTGCAGCTTTGCCCTAATCACAAGGGGTGAAGAGTGCCAGGGATAAGGTTGAGAGCCAGCTCTCCGAGCTCGCCTCCTCTAGCCATTCCACTGCTGGCAACAAGCTCCTCCCTCCTCCTCGTATCCACCAGAGGAGGTACTTCGAGATCATGGAGGAGTCTTGTTTGGCTCTTCCCTTACACCACTCTGTGGAAGAGCTGACCAAGGGAGTCCCTCTCGAGAGGCTCTCTAGCCGGCAAGTGACTTTCTCGGCGACAGAGATCCTAAGTCAGGAGAAGGTTGCGAAGTGTGCAATGCAGGCTACTTCTTGGCTGCATGTCTGGCTGGGGTCTCTTGGCATCCTTTTGCGATCCGAGGACCTGTCTATGGAGAGCACCAGGAAAGCCCTAGAGACCTTCCTCCTTTCGAGAACCCACACCATGGAGTTTCTGGCACACCAAGTCTCGAACTTGTGGGCCAATTCCATCTTAAAACGACATGATGCGGTAGCTGAAAGGTTCCACACAAGGTCCCAGCTGTCAAAATCAGCAGGCTCAGACATTCTTCCCTCTTGGGAAAAATCTGTTTGAGCCTAAAGATGTGGAACAGGCAGCTGAGAGGTGGAGGAAATCCAACCAGGACTCTCTCCTCCAAGGGGCTCTCACATCAAAGCCCCATAAACCTCCAGCACCTCAACAACCTCGCCCGTCCAAGACGACGAAACTGGTAGTGGCAGCAAAGACGACGGTGTCCAAACAGCAGCCCTTTCCTGTCAAAGACAAAAAAGGCAAAAAGTCCTCCAGGGGAGGGAAAAATCCTAGAGGGAGTGGCCGAGGCAGCAAACGCTAGGATTGGCAATCCCCCTGCATGTCCTCCAGTGGGGGGATGGCTACAAAGTTGCGCAATCAGGTGGCTGCAACTCGGGGCCGATTCCTGAACGATTTCCGTAATCAGTCAAAGATATCGCGTCCCGTTCACAACATCTCTACCTCCCCTGACAGCGGATCCAGTGTCGTTGAGCTCCTTTGCCATGGGATCGGAAAAGGGGGAAGCCCTACGGGCAGAAGTCGAGACCATGTTAAAGAAGGGCGCTCTCCAGGAGGTCGTCGACTGTTTCCCAGGCTTCTTCAGTCGACTCTTTCTTGTAAAGAAGGCGTCTGGAGGCTGGAGACCAGTCATCGACCTCTCAGCTCTGAACAGGTTTGTCAAACAAACTCCGTTCAGCATGGAGACGGCAGACATGGTCAGACTTGTAGTGAAACCAAAAGACTTCATGTGTACGCTGGACCTGAAGGACGCGTACTTCCAGATCCCACTCCATCCGTCATCAAGGAAGTACTTAAGATTCAGCCTAAACAACAAGATCTACCAGTTCAAGGTCCCGTATTTCGGTCTCTCCAGAGAACCTCAGGTATTTACCAAAGTGTTCACCCTGATATCTTTGTGGGCACACAGGATTGGCATCCATCTCCTCCGTTATGTGGACGACTGGCTGGTCCTGGCAGACTCGGAGTCGATCCTTCTTCGACACCGAGACAAGCTTCTAGGAATTTGCCAAGATCTAGGGATCATGGTAAATCTTGAGAAGTCTTCTCTGCTTCCAACTCAATGACTGGTATATCTAGGCATGATATTGGACACCAATCTCCACAAAGCCTTCCCATCAGACGACAGGATAGCAAGGCTGAGGTGGGTCGCAGACCCTTTACTCAGACGGGAAGAACTCCCAGCCCAATCATGGTTACGTCTCCTCGGTCACCTTTCTTCCCTGGCCCATCTAGTTCCAAACGGTCGCCTTAGAATCAGATCCCTGCAATGGCGACTCAAGTCCCGGTGGAATCAAGAACATGATTTCCCGGACGTCTTGGTCCCTATGGGTCCTGCGGAACAGACGGACCTTCAGTTGTGGGTGACAGATGAGAACCTACGAAAGAGAGTGGATCTTCTCGCCCTCCCCCCGGATTTGATGCTGTTTTTGGACGGCTCAAAGAAAGGGTGGGGGGCCCATGTTCTGAACCACAGGACCTCAGGCCTATGGTCAGAATAAAAAAGTTGCCTCCACATAAATCTGCTAGAAATGAAGGCCTTATTCCTGGCACTTCAACAGTTCCAACAGTACCTGGCGGGTCACTCCGTGGTGGTGATGAGTTACAACACCACGGTAGTGGCTGACATCAACAAGCAGGGTGGTACTTTTTCACAACAGCTATCCCATCTTGCAAAAGAGACACTGAGATGGACCAAAGTCCAATCGATTCCACTATCAGCTCGCTTCATTCCAGGCAAGAAGAATATGCTCGCCGACAGTCTGAGCAGGGCATCCCAGATAGTGAGTACCGAGTGGTCTTTGGATCGTCTGGTAGCCAACAAAGTCCTGACTTTGTGGGGTTCCCCGACGGTGGATCTGTTCATGACAGCTTTGAATTTCAAGCTTCCGCTATAGTGCTCCCCAGTCCCGGACACCAATTCACTCTGGCAAGATGCCTTCCAACAACGGTGGGACAACATCGACGTATATGCCTTTCCCCCGTTCTGTCTGATGAGGAGGGTGCTCAACAAGACCAGAATAACGGTCTACCTTTCTATGACCTTAGTATCTCCACTATGGCATCACGCAGAATGGTTTCCGGACCTTCTGCAGCTCCTGACGGAACTCCCGAGAGAACTTCCTTCATGACAAGAGCTACTCAAACAAACACATGCCAACTTCTTTCACAAAGCCGTAGCTTCGCTGCGGCTTCACACCTGGAGACTATCCAGCATCTCCTCACAGAGAGAGGCTTTTTGCAACAAGTTGCAGAAAGGATGTCTGAACACCTGCGAAAGTCATCCGCAGGGGTCTACCAGGCAAAGTAAAGAGTTTTTTGTGTTTGGTGTCGTAGAAGGGGTATCCCTCCACTCGATGCCACTATTCCAGCAATAGCACAGTTTCTCGTGTATTGGGGGAGGAAATGCGCCTTTCAATCTCGGCAGTGGAAGGCTATCGCTCAGCCTTAAGTTATGAACTTACCTGCCCTCAGTCGGAAGTGAGACCTCCTCCATGGAACGTGGTTAGAGTTCTCAGGTCTCTTAAGAGACCTCCCTTCGAACCATTACGCCAGGCTTCTGATCACCACCTGACTTGGAAGACGGTGTTCCTACTTGCTTTGGCCTCAGCCAAGCGAGTCGGCGAACTTCATGGTCTCTCGTATGACATCGCTCATTCAAGGGGATGGGGGGAGGTAACGTTCAGATTCATCCCTGAGTTTGCAGGGCATCCAAGAGAGTGAGTACCAAGTGGTGTTTGGATCGTCTAGTAGCCAACAAAGTCCTGACTTTGTGGGGTTCCCCGACGGTGGATCTGTTCGTGAAAGCTTTTAATTTCAAACTTCTGCTTTAGTGCTCCCCAGTCCTTGACCCGAAGGCATTCTGGCAAGATGCCTTCCAACAACGGTGGGACAACATCTCCGTATACGCCTTTCCCCTGTTCTGTCTGATGAGGAGGGTGCTCAACAAGACCAGAATATCGGTCTACCTTTCTATGACCTTAGTATCTCCACTATGGCATCAAGCAGACTGGTTTCCGGACCTTCTGCAGCTCCTGACGGAACTCCCGAGAGAACTTCCTTCACGACAGGAGCTACTCAAACAACCACACGCCAACATCTTTCACAAAGCCGTAGCTTCGGTGCGGCTTCACGCCTGGAGACTATTCAGCATCTCCTCACAGAGAGAGGCTTTTCGCAACAAGTTGCAGAAAGGATGTCTGGACACCTGCGAAAGTCATCCGCAGGGGTCTACCAAGCAAAGTGGAGAGTTTTCTGTGGTTGGTGTTGTAGAAGGGGCATCCCTCCACTCGATGCCACTATTCCAGCAATAGCACAGTTTCTTGTGTATTTGGGGGAGGAAATGCTCCTTTCAGTTTCGGCAGTGAAAGGCTATTGCTCAGCCTTAAGTCTTGCCTTCCGGCTCAAAGGAATGGACATTTCTTCTTCGCTGGAACTTTCTCTAGTCATACGAAGTTATGAACTTACCTGCCCTCAGTCGGAAGTGAGACTTCCTCCATGGAACGTGGTTAGAGTCCGTAGTTCTCTTAAGAGACCTCCCTTCGAACCATTACGCCAGGCTTCTGATCACCACCTGACTTGGAAGACGGTGTTCCTACTTGCTTTGGCCTCGGCCAAGCGAGTCGGCGAACTTCATGGTCTCTCGTATGACATCACCCATTCAAGGGGATGGGGGGAGGTAACGTTCAGATTCGTCCCTGAGTTTGCAGGGCATCCCAGATAGTGAGTACCGAGTGGTCTTTGGATCGTCTAGTAGCCAACAAAGTCCTGACTTTGTGGGGTTCCCGCCGGTGGATCTGTTCGTGACAGCTTTGAATTTCAAGCTTCTGCTGTAGTGCTCCCCAGTCCCAGACCCGAAGGCACTCTGGCAAGATGCCTTCCAACAACAGTGGGACAACATCTACGTATACTCCTTTCCCCCGTTCTGTCTGATGAGGAGGGTGCTCAACAAGACCAGAATATCGGTCAACCTTTCTATGACCTTAGTAGCTCCACTATGGCATCACGCAGAGTGGTTTCCGGACCTTCTGCAGCTCCTGACGGAACTCCCGAGAGAACTTCCTTCATGACAAGAGCTACTCAAACATACACATGCCAACATCTTTCACAAAGCCGTAGCTTCGCCGCGGCTTCACGCCTGGAGACTATCCAGCATCTCCTCACAGAGAGAGGCTTTTTGCAACAAGTTGCAGAAAGGATGCCTGGACACCTGCGAAAGTCATCCGCAGGGGTCTACCAGGCAAAGTGGAGAGTTTTCTGTGGTTGGTGTCGTAGAAGGGGTATCCCTCCACTTGATGCCACTATTCCAGCAATAGCGCAGTTTCTCGTGTATTTGGGGGAGGAAATGCGCCTTTCAGTCTCGGCCGTGAAAGGCTATCGCTCAGCCTTAAGTCTTGCCTTCCGGCTCAAAGGAATGGACATTTCTTCTTCGCTGGAACTTTCTCTACTCATACGAAGTTATGAACTTACTTGCCCTCAGTCGGAAGTGAGACTTCCTCCATGGAACATAGTTAGAGTTCTCAGGTCTCTTAAGAGACCTCCCTTCGAACCATTAGGCCAGGCTTGTGATCACCACCTGACTTGGAAGACGGTGTTCCTACTTGCTTTGGCCTCGGCAGAGCGAGTTGGCGAACTTCATGGTCTCTTGTATGATATCACCCATTCAAGGGGATGGGGGGAGGTAACGTTCAGATTCGTCCTTGAGTTTGCAGGGCATCCCAGATAGTGAGTATCGAGTGGTCTTTGACCCGAAGGCACTCTGACAAGATGCCTTCCAACAACGGTGGGACAACATCGACGTATACGCCTTTCCCCTGTTCTGTCTGATGAGGAGGGTGCTCAACAAGACCAGAATATCGGTCAACCTTTCTATGACCTTAGTATCTCCACTATGGCATCACGCTTTTTGGTTCTGGACCTTCTGCAGCTCCTGACAGAACTCCCGAGAGAACTTCCTTCACGACAAGAGCTACTCAAACAACCAAACGCCAACATCTTTCACAAAGCCGTAGCTTCGGTGCGGCTTCACGCCTGAAGACTATCCAGCATCTCCTCACAGAGAGAGGCTTTTTGCAACAAGTTGCAGAAAGGATGTCTGGACACCTACGAAAGCCATCCGCAGGGGTCTACCAGGCAAAGTAGAGAGTTTTCTGTGGTTGGTGTCGTAGAAGGGGTATCCCTCCACACGATGCCACTATTCCAGCAATAGCGCAGTTTCTCTTGTATTTGGGGGAGGAAAAGGGCCTCTCAGTCTCGGCAGTGAAAGGCTATCGCTCAGCCTTCTAGCTCAAAGGAATGGACATTTCTTCTTCGCTGGAACTTTCTCTACTCATACGAAGTTATGAACTTACTTGCCCTCAGTCGGAAGTGAGACCTCCTCCATGGAACGTGGTTAGAGTTCTCAGGTCTCTTAAGAGACCTCCTTTCGAACCATTACGCCAGGCTTCTTATCACCACCTGACTTGGAAGACGTTTTTCCTACTTGCTTTGGCCTCGGCCAAGCGAGTCGGCGAACTTCATGGTTTCTTGTATGACATTGCCCATTCAAAGGGATGGGGGGGAGGTAACGTTCAGATTCGTCCCTGAGTTTGTTGCTAAGACTCAAAATCCAGGAGTGCCGGACCCTCGGTTCAACTCTTTCTGGATTTCGAGTCTTCGTTCTGTAACAGATGACCCAGACCATCTCCTACTGTGCCCATTGAGGAGTGTTAGGCTCTATCTTAAGAGAACAGCTGCAATTCATCCGCGGGTGCAGGCATTGTTTGTTAGCACTGGAAGGACGAAGATGAGGGTCACTAAGAACACCATCATTCCCTGAATCCTGACCCTCCTCCGTCACGTCGCCCTAGAGCACACGATGTCAGGGGCATTCTACGTCCCTGGCCTTCAAGAAGAACTACTCAGTGATGCAGGTTTTACAAGCAGGGGTTTGGAAGCGTCAGACGACCTTCACAGCCCACTACCTGCAAGATGTGACCCATAGGAGGTTTGATACGTTCTCTATCGACCCTGTGGTGTCTGCACAACAGCTGGTTTAAACCTCAGCCCCCTTAACGGACAAGTAGCAGATGGTTGAGGGCATTGTTACCCGGTTTTAGTCTGCATAAATGAAAAGGTATGCCTGGCCCTTATTCTTTACTTCATTCTCCCCTCTCTTGGGGAAAGCAGCATCCTAGGTTCTCTGCACAGCTGACCTCTAACCACTGCAGGTAAACCATGTTTCCTTGTATTCCTAACATTAAGTTAATATTGTCACGTCCCCATACCATTACGAAGTGTTATTGGGAACGTCCTATCCTGGAATTCCATCTAAAGGACTTCAGGTCAACTTCCTAGGACGAGTCACACTTCATTCCTTCACACACAAGCTTACTTAGGCCGCGGTCCTTGCAAAGCAAGGCACTTGCGAGGTGCAGGGACTCCTTATCTTTGAGTACTAACGCACTCAGATACGGAGTCCCTTGGCAAAAAGCCAAAAGCCAGTAATGGCTGGGACTTACCACCGTACCTAAGGGTTGAGTCACCCGTATTAAATAGCGTGGTTTGTATTTCAGTTACGGAACAAATGACAAATTCGTAGATAATTTGTATTTCTCCTAACTATACAAACCTTAGCTGTTTAATCAAACTTGCCCGCCAGCCCTGTCCCCCGGGAAGTCCTACCTCTAAGCAAAGTGAAGTATTCACAGGTGTGTGAGGTGGGGAGGGGTAGCAAGCTACCCCTCCCTACCCCCTCGCTAACTAGCAAGGGGGTAGTAATCCCTCGTTAAAATTCTAATGGCTCGTCATTTCAGCTACGCCGAAAGTAATACCCATATAAAATAGCTAAGGTTTGTATAGCTAGGAAAAATACAAATTATCTATGAATTTGACTTTTTTTCTATCTTTCCTTGCCATTAGCCCTTCCTATTCAGTAAATATTTGTAGGTTCTTCAGCTTTGCCTTAATCAGAACACATGATATTATAGGTAGTAGGTTTTAAAGGTACCTGCCACCAATTATATAAACGGTTATGATCTTCCCATATCAATTCAGAATATTTTCTTTCATACTTAGGTATACACAAAGTTTTTTAAGGCTTTTCTAGGCTTCATTACTATTTTTGCATTCAGGACATTTTCAGACCACTCTAGCTGACAGCTGAATGAGCCAGTTTGGTTTCAAAAGATTTTTTTTTCTCTTTACTTTTTTCGTGAGGGGTTGATAGGGCCTGGTTTAAAGTATCTCCATAGAGTAAATTATGATATCCATTGTATCTGTTCTTTGGGCATTTCTTGCCCTAAAGGGTTGTTCTGTAGTAATCGTTGTTCTGTAGTAATCCTTGTTTGTGTTTTTTTTTTCAGATAATCGTACCCTAAAGAAATATTTTCTGTCACTTCAGTTATAAAGATCTTTTTCAGTGTTCGGTGATTTTGGGGGGAACTTTCTATTTGAAAATACCTTGCAGAGTTTCTATTGTTTATTGAATTTTCTCTGGGCAAAGATTGAGTGTATTTAATTAGATAATGCCTTGATTTACCAAGCTTTCGAAATTATACTCCTTATTTGAGATTTACTTTCGAAACACTCTTGGGTTTATGGAGTTATTTGAGGAACACCTTAGCAATGAATTGTGAAGAAATTCAGGATTTATTTTTATTTTCTAGGTTATTTGGAATACTCATCAATCTATGTAGTCATCATAGAATCATATATCTTTGGAGTTTTCCGAGGAGTTTCCTGATTCAATAAGCTATCATGGTTACTTATTTGATATCCCAGTTTTGAATATTCCCTCGTTTTCATAATCTTTTTGTTGCACACACTGATTTACTCAGGCCACACTTTGTCTATAGAGTTATTTGGGCCTTCTTCCTTTGTTCAATTAGTTATTTATGACATATCTTTGTCTTGGAAGTTTTTCTGGATACTTGCGTCTTTAGTCTATCTATTTACCAAAGAACTTCCCCCAAATTTGTGGGCCCTTCCTCTTTCCGCTCCTCCCAGCCTGACGAGGGATTCAGCCGAGTTTGGCAGGTACTGCTTTAGTGTCATTTAAAATACTTCTAGGGGATGCCCTATGCACTTATTGGATGATGAAAGGATCTATAAGTTATTTGGACCATTATATTGCCTATGTAACAATTTAGAGCAATCCTGTGTGTATGGAGTTCTCCGCAACACCCCTTGGTCTAAGGAGCTATGGATAGCTTATTTCAGGTCACTCGTTTTCTTGTATCTATCTAAGTAATTTCTTGTTTCTTTTTTTCGGTGATTTGTTCCGAAAAGTTTCAGCTTTTCTGTCAATTTTTAGACTCCAGAGATAAAACACATTGCTCTGAGATTTATTATCTAATTGGAAAATCTTTGAAATTCGTTCATTTAAATTAAGATTTATACATTATCCCACTTTTCTAATAATTTATCCTATCTTTTATTTTGGGGGTATATTTTAAAGAGAAGTTCTTCATTAATAGAATTCAAGGTATGTTGCTTATATGTAGCACCTGAAGTTTTTCTTTCTGAGTTATTTATCAAACGACCATAAAATCTGACGAGAGATTAGCTTCACCCTCTTTGGTTTCTTAAATAAGAAAATATTGAAATCATAATTTCATAAATATCTTATATAATGCTATGGGAAAGCCGTTCACAATAATTGGCTTTTGATTTCCTTCTATCGAAAATAACGTATTCTATGTTTACAATTCGATTTTCTAATAATGAAAACAAATAAGAATAATTCTTTTGATTCACATGTTAAAGATAAAGAATAGTAAGGTATCTTTTATTTCTTGTGTTTTTGTGTAAATAATTCTAAAATATCGGTCAGATTTCGTCCCATTACCCAACTTTGACCTGTTGTATTGCTTTGCAACAGCTGGCATCTCTCTCTCTCTCTCTCTCTCTCTCTCTCTCTCTCTCTCTCTCTCTCTCTCTCTCTCTCTCTCTCTCTCTCTCTCTCTCTCACACACAACGTTCCTTCTGTGAGAAATAGAGAAAATTTAAATTAGTGGAACTCAATTGAGAGGCCAGCTAATGAACAGATTAGATTGTAAAGAAAGTAATGCAATATAATTGAATGAAGGTCCATTGAACTAGATTAATGAAACATTGATTGCATAGACTAAAGATCAAAGGATTTAAGTTATTGAAAAGCTAGATAGGAAATCATAAATATTATCTCCGTAGGGGGTGTAATAACATCAGTTAAGGCATCGCTTGATGGTCTTTGCAGCTTTCCTTCTAATCATATCTGCAAATGTGCGTTCCTTGTGACCCTATCTGCAATTGCATGTTCCTCCTGACCCTACTTGCACTTGCCCGTTCAGTTTGACCTCACCTGCACTTGCATGTTCCTTCTAACAATACATGCATGCATTTGAACGTAACTTTGAACATGACTGTAACTGAACCTTCAAATGCCTGCTGATTCTACCTGCACTGGCACATACCTACTGACCCTAGCTGCACTTACACATATCTACTGACACTAGCTGCACTTATACATTACTTCTGACCTATATATACACGTTCCTTGTGACACAACTTGCACATATACATTCCTTCTGACCCTACCTACACTTACACATTCCTTTTGACCCTACCTATACATACACGTTCCTTCTGACCCAACTTGCACATACACATTCCTTCTGACTCTACCTACACTTGCACGTTCCTCTTGACCCTAGCTGCCCTTGTACGTTTCTTCTGACCTTACCTGCACTTGGATATTCCTTCTGACCTTCCCTGCACTGGCTCGTTCCTTCTGACCTTACCTGCACTTGCACATTTTATCTGACCTTACCTGCACTTGCACATTCCTCCTGACCCTGCCTAGCCTTTCATGTTCCTCCTGAGACTACTTGCACTTGGACGTTTCATCTGACCCGACTTGCATTTGGATGTTCCTTCTGACCCTACTTGCACTAACACATTACATCCTACTCTACTTGTACTTGCACGTTCCTTGTTACCCTACCTACACTTGCACGTTCCATGTGACCCTACCTGCACTTGCATGTCGCTTCTGACCCTATCTGTACTTTTCACGTTCCTTGTGACCCTACCTACACTTCCCCATTCCTTCTATCCTACCCGAACTTGCACGTTCCTTCTGACCCTACCTGCAATTATACCCTCCATGTAACTCTTCTTGCACTTGGACGTCCCTTGTAACCCTGCCTGCACTTGGACGTTCCTTGTGACCCTACCTGCACTTGCACGTTCATTTTTACCTTACCTGTACTTGCACGTTCCTTGTGACCCAACCTTCCCTTGCACGTTCCTTTGGACCTTACCTGCACTTCAATGTTCTTTCTAACCCTACCTACTCTTCCACATTCCTTCTGACCCTACCTGCACTTCCATATTCCTTGTGACCCTACCTGCATTTCCATATTCTTTGTGACTCTACCTGCACTTCCATATTCCTTGTGACCCTACCTGCACTTCCATATTCCTTGTGACCCTACCTGCACTTCCATATTCCTTGTGACCCTACCTGCACTTCCATATTCCTTGTGACCCTACTTGCACTTCCATATTCCTTGTGACCCTACCTGCCTTTGCACGTTCCTTCTAACCCTACCTACACTTGTTTTATATCCTTTAACTTTTAGCTCCATTCCTATTTTCTGTTCAATCTCTTAACGGTTTCTATAGTGTAACTACTATACATGGGTATCCCTCAGTTGCAGTTGGGCACGGAATGGCCCTACAGGCCAAAGTGCTGAATTTTGTAGCCAAAATTCCTCAGTATTACCCAATCCTAAATGTATTATGAACTAGAGATGATTGGCAGTGTGGAACACTATTGGTGATTAAAGGAACAGGCTACAGTATATAGGTTAATGGGAGCATGAAATATATGTACGTATAAGAGATATAAAGAATGAAGTAGAGTCTAGTTAGCTCATTAGATATTTGTGAATGGAAATTTTAAAGGTTATGAGCTCAGAGTGATGTTATGGATTTAAACGGAACAAATATTTGTGATAGTGGTCTTGATGTTTTGGTGAATAGAAATAGCAGTAACCTATGACAGGTATTAAGGTCACCTGCTAAACTTTTGATCGTTTATTTATGAATCTATTATTGTATAGCTATTGCACTAAATAAAAGAATATAAAAGGTTTGACCGTTGACTGATATTAGAAAGTGTCTCTCGCTATTTAGTAGTTTTAGATGGTAACCTCAGCAACCAGCAGATTGCTGGAAAAGCTTCTACAGTAATTTCATATTAAGATGAAAATTTTAATCTCTTAAGCCAATAAAAATTAGTGTAGCGAGATTCTGTTTAGCTAATGGGAGGGAAAAGAATTTTAAATCATATGGTTGTGAAGATGACTGTATATTTGTGATTAGGTATAAAATAGATGGGATTTAAAATAGATGCATTTAAATCTGGACTCCAGTCTAAGGAAGTTCCTTTAATTTCCAGGTAGTATAAATAATCTAGATATAGTCTCTCTCTCTCTCTCTCTCTCTCTCTCTCTCTCTCTCTCTCTCTCTCTCTCTCTCTCTGCTACATAAATATACCTTGAAGAATAACATGCCAATTATTAAAAGTAAAGGGAGATTTTGTTTACAGATCCCAATAAGGTTTATTTACGAAGTTCCCTTTTATTTTAAGTTAATGTTAACCTCTAATTTCAACTTGATGTTCACATCTAATTTCAGATCTCCCACTCCCCATCCTTGATCCTTCATTATCCTAATTTGGAAATGCTTAAAAAAAACTACTCTCGCCTCATATGGCTGATGAGTCTCCGTCTGCTCCCTTCCTCTTTGAGCATCAGCTTTTGCCATTTTATTCCTCACCATAAAATGGGCTAAAAGGTCCATGAGATAGTTCCTGATCTTAACTAGAGTAACCACTTGTTCATTTAGACTGTTATTTTATTCCCCATGTACAAAACTTGTTCATTCTTTTACTGGTGTTTTGAGAGCTGTAGCTCAATGTGTTAGCTTGAATATATTGTACTTGTCAAATGCTAGCATCTTGTTTTGGTAAACGTGTTGGACTTTAGTCTGCTTATTAATCCAGCTGTACTGTCAGTGCAGGTTTTATCCTGACAGCTATAGTCATGAAAAATTATGTCTATGTTATGCCATTATTAACTTGCTCAAAAGCCTCAAATTCTTTAGTTTTTAATGATTTATCAAATTTAAGAATATGATATAAATGATCTTATTCAAATCAAGTATTTCAGAATGTATAAGAAATTTGCATTTTAAAAAGATATAATATCAAATATACAGGTTTTGTTCCATCATTTTAATTTCTAGCAAAGTTGTATGCACTTGTGTCAATAACATATATATCAAATTTGTTATGATCTGTGTAATGTAAGTAGTGGAAAGTCTATGTAATGTAAAAGGATTGTGATTCATTATGCTCCAGACATATTTATGCTTTTTGAAGTTAATGTGTTATTGATGGTAACTGTTATTTCCAAATTCTTCGTAAAGACTTCAAATTCAGGTATAATTGAAATGTTAAAGATTTATGATAAGTGTACTTAACGTAAGCGCATTAAGGAGATTAGTAAGTGGTCATTTTGAAGTCTTGCATTTCAGAACTTTCTATCATGGCAAGATACCTGGGCTCTCTGAAAAGGTGCACAGCTCGGTTCATAAATTCCATTTTGCTTCTTGTCTTGTGTCGTTTGTGCCCATGACATAAAGGAGGGATAAAACACACTAGAATTAATTTTAAAGAAACTGTGTAATAAGTCTTTGAGTATCTTGTCGTTGTCGTGAAAGCTGTCCAGATTTGTGAATGTATGTTTGTGTGCAAACTGATCTGGTGAGAAGAATATGTTCATAAATCGTTACTAATAATATCGTCAGGGTTGTTTGTTTTAAGTGGGATGTTTCCTGGAATTAAGGCAAAGATTACATTTATTTACTTACATTGATCAAGGTAATGAAAGTCCCAACCCCATAAAATGCATTGATTCCCTGGTAGTTTTTTTAGTTAATGCAATATTGTTATGCAGAAATAGTTCTGTCTTTAAGCAATATCCTTTCTTAGGGAAAATTTGAACATCGTAACACATGCGAAATCCTCAATAATTTGAATGCCCTACTCAAAAGTTTTTTAGTTCCCTAAATATAAATAATTCATAATCCGCTTTACTCCATTTTATAATGTCTTAACTATTTTAGCGTTAAACATTTTGAGAGCGTATTGAAAGATTCAGATTATTAAGTTGTACATTTAGATAGTGGCCAGGTTCACACCTGACTTTTTTATTTTGCCATTTTAACTTTTACTCCTTTGTTAGATTGCCTGGCACTTTGCCCAGCCTTCTTTACAATTCATTAGATAACTGGTATCAATCTACCGGATTTTAAACTAGGGTAAACCTTGCGATAAGAATTGTAATGATTAAAAAAGCTTCACATTCCAAACATGACTAGTTATCAAAGTAATAATAAATCTTAATCATTATACGTAATAATGAATTTACAAATTTTCATATTGGAAGAGGGTACTATATAAAATGATATCGACCAATATTGAATGTTGAGTCTTTCGAAGTACCCACTACTGATCTTCTAAGTAATTATTTATGTACCCACACCTTTAAATGATACCATTGGTTTAGTTATTTGCCCCGAGAGAGTCATCAGGATACAATTAAAAATATTACAGTACAATATTGAAGGTTATGCTTTTCGATTTCTCTAAAGTCGCACTGCTGACCTTTTAAGTAATTATTTCTTAGCCCACACCCTTACAGGATACCATTAGTTTAGTTCTTGCCCTTAACGGGTTATCAGAGCTCACTAGGGCTAGATGAGTTTGAGTATTAAATTGAGAATTATAAGATCAGATTATTAATCATTGTTGTAACTATAAAAGGAATGAAAACAAAATATAGGAAATTGGATATTGCATAATCTAGGTACCTTAGTATTACTTATTTTGTTCTACGACTTTGCGAAATAGGGTAACTCACACCTCACCATTCTCTCTCTCTCTCTCTCTCTCTCTCTCTCTCTCTCTCTCTCTCTCTCTCTCTCTCTCTCTCTCTCTCTCTCTCTCTCTCTCTCCGATTTCATATCGTTTCCTTTCTTGACAGGATTTAATGCAAGTCAATTCAATTCCTTGGGGGAACAATAAGTCATTCTCTCTCTCTCTCTCTCTCTCTCTCTCTCTCTCTCTCTCTCTCTCTCTCTGTCTCTCTCTCTCTCTCTCTCTCTCTCTCTCTCTCTCTGAAAAGTCAGAAGGGGTAGTGCCATCAGAGCACCTCTCATGATTCTCTGTAGACGTTACTTAACGATCCTTATAGCGTTCCTTCAGGACGTACTGTAGCTGTCCTATCTCCACAGCCTTCAACTTTACCTCCATTTCTCCTGTCTTCATTCTTCCATCTTTCCATCCAAGTTCTAATAACTTTGATTCAAAGTGTATCTCTATGATTTTCCCCCAGTTACAAATAGGTGCTGAATGGCCTTATAGACTCAAGCGTTGGGATATATTCCTAATTTCAATTCAATTCCCTTCTTAAAAAAAAAAAAAACACTTATCACAGGATTTCCAATCGAATGTATTTTTTTTTTTAATGGTGATATCAATCCTTATATTAAGCCCCTTTTTCTCTCTGATGAAAAATAAGAAAAATATTAAAGCCAAGTAATTTTCAATCTAGTAAATATCTATCCCTGATATCAGCGTCTAATTTATTTGTGATGATAATTTGCAAATATTGAATGCTGGGACTTTGTACTATGAGAAATTTTATGATATCCACTGCAGGGAATGAGGGAGTGTTGCGCTAGTATTGAGTGATTTGTGTGAGATTCTTATGGAGAGTTTGTGTTGATAATTTTCCTTTTTCCCTTCAATAGATCGTCGGCCAAAATAGACAAGTTTAGTCAGCTTTTTTGTCAGTGGTTTCTTAAAAAGTCAGACTACAGGAATTTTAATTACATTTATTCTATGTAGATAAGTACGATTTAGGATTACAAGTTTATCATAAAGATTTAGGGTGGGTTTTGCATTATAATTTACGTAGCGTAGCATATGTAGAAATTTTATTTAACTATGTGAAAAGTGAGAAATATCTTCATTCCATTTAGCAGGTACATCACCCGGTTAGTCAGCCTATTCTCAAGCATCAAACTCGAGTTTCTTCAAATAAGTATTTGCCAAGAGTGTAGAATCATCAGCTTCAATAAGCTGAGCATATAGAAAACGTTATTTCAAGTTCTTTTTTAAATAGTCCGATATTTAAAAAGGTATTAGAGTAAAAAATCACTTTTTTACATAAGATAATGTTACAGATTTTCTGAGTTAACTATGTATTTAACTTAGTTTATTTTTATATGAATTTATATAAGACGTCTTTTAAACCTTTATTTTCTCTATTTTAAAGTTTTGAATTCCAATTTATTTTGTGATTTGCAGAAAGATCTAAATAGAAAATTTAAGTCGTCATAAAGTCACTTAGAATTAAATTACAGATTATAATTCGTTTTTTTTTCTCTCTTTTTTTTCAAAGAGATTTGTGCCTGTAGCTCCGCTCTTCATGAATATTTATTTTCGTAACAATCATTAAACTCTATAGAATTTATAATTCCTGGTCCTGTTTTTTTTTCTATTACGAAAGCGAATCTAGATTTTTGTTTTAATTCTGAATCAAAATGCGTAATGAATTCATCATTATTCAGTGCCATTGTGTAACTTGAATAAAACATTATGCTGTGGCTAACAATCTTTGGTATTAAAAATCCAGTTCTATACGTTATATATTTAGAACATTCAGGAGCTTTCGCATTTTTTATAAAGTGCCTCTTCAGCTGAAGAGGCCCTTAGTAAAAACTGCAAAAGCTCCTCTATTTTTGAAATTTACAACGCATATAAATGTGGATTTTTAATCCCCCCCAAAATGCCATCATGTTGGTGAATTGCTAGTTAGTTTAAAAAATTAATTGTTTCATAATCTAAAGATATATTTGCCTTCATTGGTGATTTTTTACAACCGTCTTACATTCAAAAGTAATTGGAGGTCAGAGACGTTTGTGTTCCGAAAAATACTAAAATCATATTTGTTATCCGATGTCTTTTTTCCAGTTTTTCATTGGATAATATTCGAAAACGTAATGTCTGTCTACCTCTTTTGTCTGGTAACTTTAAAAAGGATTTAAAACTTAATTTCATGCTGAGTTAATCTAGAATCTTCAGGACAAAATATCCAGAAAGCATCTAATTATTTTAATTTCTCAAAACTGCTTATTCATTACAATTAGCACCGTAACTTGTAGTGATATATTAACTAAGGCGTTGGGCACTACTGGCCGTACTACCAGCTACAGAGGGTATACGGGCAAAATTTGTGTGAAATCGTGGGTGTGACGCAAGGGGCACGCAACAGTCTTTGTCCTCATAGACCGCCATATGAAAGCCGCAGAATCTTCACTCGCTGCACTAAAATGTTCTGTGGCAGTCAAGAAAATTTGTAGTCGCAGGCAGGATGCAAGTCTGACGCAAGTACGCCGTGCGTGTGACTTACATGTAACTTACGTGCCGTAGGATTTTCTGTGGCATGATCTCCACACATTGGTCGTGCGTGTAATTTGCGTGTAACTTGCGTCACAAGTACGAGCCACGCAGGTTTGTTGTACGGAATTAAAGGAAGTACGTGCAGATTCTGCGGCTGGTATACAGCGGGCTATGAAGTCAAAAAATGTTGCGTGCCCCTTGCGTCACACCCACAATTTCACACAAATTTTGCCCGTAGCTGGTAGTACGGCCAGTTGTGCCCAAGGCCTTACATTGCAGGAGTTCATGGCTATGACTGAAAAATTCCCAGACGCGTACGGCTAAAAAATTCGTACGGGGAGATGTGCCCAAGGCCTTACACAGGACCAGCGTCAAATACGTCATAAATAATAAAGACATCATCTTTGATAATTGGCTGATGAAACCTAAGTCAGGGAACATATGCTTGTGATAGTTTAGTAGGAGATTATGAGATGAGGAGCGAATTATGAATAATTATAAGATGATGATAGTATCTAATGGGCTTTTATGCTCAGGATTGCATACTGTAGTGAGGAACTATAATCTGAAGATAGTATAAGATGAGGATGGTATATAGTGGGGCTGATTTTATTTTATTCTATAGGTGTTTATGGCCTACTTATATTTATAGTAGTATTGCATATATGGGAGGATATTGATTATAATCTTAAGTTTGTTATAAAGGGTTATATGAACTTTGAATGAAAAGTTCATGTACCTCAAACATTAGGTAAAGTTCAATTATAATCATATGATTTATAACACTATCTCCTTAGGAAAAGAAAGTATTTTTATAATGTATTAGACTTACTTATATTAATAGGATATTGTGTATTTGGAAGGATATTGGTTATAATCCTAAGTTTGTTATAAAGGGTTATATGAACTTTGAATTAAAACTTAATCTATTTAAAAAAGTAGGTAAAATTCATTTCGAATAATGTGTTTTATAACAGTATCTCCTAGGGAAAAGAAAACATTTTTATATGGTTACTCTTTTCTAAATAATGTTATTTGCTTTATAAAGTCTTTCAAGTTTCTAGGGTTTGCATTTCGAGAACTTTATTACACAGCTAAGGTGATTTAGGTGTCCACGTGTAAGATTAATGCGTACTTCGGTCCGATCTGACTGTCTGCAGGGAGGAGTAGCAAGGATGGTCAGGGCAGTAGTCTTGCACGGCTCTTCTCTTTTACCTAACTCAATCATGTGCATTAAATGGGTCGAGACAGGGAGGCAACTTGGCATTTGTGAATCTTGTCTGCTTTTGACTGAGCTTCAGGTGTCTATAGTAATTGATCGTTCTGAAATTGCATAAAAGGCTTGAAAATTACTAATATTGATTTAAGGTTTTTATTTGGTTTTCCAATCTAGGAATATAAATTATTTGTTCTTGTTAAAGTCTATAACGTAACTCCATAATCCCTGGAATCTGCATCATAGAAATGTAAATAATGAGATAAGTCTTTTACCATTTAACTTCAGAAGAACTCCAAAATATTTCTGAACTCTTTAAATTGCAATCCTGATATAATTATTTGTAAAATTGTTAATAAAAGATTAGAAAAAAGAAGGAAAAGGAAAGCATTCAAGGGCCTAGTAACATTTCATTGTCAGAAAAAAACTTTGCATTAAGTTATGGTTACTAGGTGGGAAAGGGGATGGCCTTGGTGGGCTTTCCATTTCCTTATTTTAACTAATAATTTTATCTCGATTAGATAAATCACTACATGATCATGAAATGTGAAACCTCAAATGCTGAGCTTCAAACGCGCCAACACCTGTTCAAAAAAGAAACCGGAAACAGAGGAAAAGCAAAGAAAACGAGGTTTGTTATTCCGTGCTCCTTATACGATGAAGGGTGACTCACCTAAGAGTCTTTCTTGGTCGAATCATGAGCTTGATGCATAACAAACGTCAAGTTTTCTTTTGATTTCATGACGTTTAAAGCTTACAGAAAAATGAGGCTTCAGGAATTTGATACATATATGTCATTGACATGGGTAAGAGTGGCAATTGGAAGATTAGTAGAAAGGGCATTAATGTATTATGTGTTGATAACTAAAAGAATGTTTGGAAGATTGAAAGACCTGCACATGTTTAGGGGTATGGCTAACGGTATGTCTGATCATTTTTTGGTGGAAGGAAAATTAGTTGTAGCGAAAGAGTGGGGGAATAGAGTAGGTGGATGTAAAAGGGAGCTAGTGAGGGTTGAAGAGCTAATAAAACCGGGGGTAAAAAGTAAATATCGGGAAAGGTTGAAAATGGCATATGACGAGGTGAGAGTAAGAGAAACTGGTAATTTAGAGGAGGAGTGGAAGTTAGTAAAAGAAAATTTTGTTGGGATTGCGAGTGATGTATGTGGCAAGAAGGTTGTTGGAGACAGCATGAGGAAGGGCAGTGAATGGTGGAATGAAGGAGTGAAGGTAAAAGTGGAAGAGAAGAAGAGGGCTTTTGAAGAATGGCTGCAGAGTAATAGTATAGAGAAGTATGAAAAATATAGAGAGAAAAAGGTGGAAGTAAAGCGCAAGGTACGTGACGCAAAGAGGGCAGCTGACCTGAGGTGGGGTCAGGGACTGGGTCAGTCATATGAAGAGAATAAGAAGAAGTTTTGGAAAGAAGTGAAGAGAGTAAGGAAGGCTGGCACAAAAATTGAAGAGACAGTGAAAGATGGAAATGGAAGGTTGTTAAAAGGAGAGGAGGCAAGGAAAAGGTGGGCGGAATATTTTGAAAGTTTGCTGAATGTTGAGGATAGTAGGGAGGCAGATATAATTGCTGTTCCAGGTGTTGAGGTGCCAGTGATGGGAGATGAGAATGAGAGAGAGATTACAATAGAGGAAGTGAGGAGAGCACTAGATGAAACAAGAGTAGGAAAAGCATCTGGTATGGATGGTGTGAAAGCTGAGATGTTGAAGGAAGGGGGTGTGACTGTACTTGAATGGTTGCTGAGATTGTTTAATATGTGTTTTGTATTGTCAATGGTACCAGTAGATTGGGTTTGTGCGTGTATTGTACCACTATATAAGGGTAAGGGAGATGTGCATGAGTGTTGTAATTCAAGAGGTATTAGTTTGTTGAGTGTAGTTGGAAAAGTGTATGGTAGAGTAATGATTAATAGGATTATGGATAAAACAGAAAATGCAATCTTGGAAGTACAGGGTGGTTTAAGAAGAGGTATGGGTTGTATGAATCAGATTTTTACAGTTAGGCAGATATGCGAGAAATATTAAGCAAAAAGTAAGGAGGTGTATGTTGCGTTTATGGATCTGGAGAAAGCATATGATAGAGTTGATAGGGAAGCAATGTGGAATGTGATGAGGTTATATGGAGTTGGTGGAAGGTTGTTGCAAGCAGTGGAAAGTTTCTACAAAGGTAGTAAAGCATGTGTTAGAATAGGAAATGAAGTGAGCGATTGGTTTCCAGTGAGAGTGGGGCTCAGACAGGGATGTGTGATGTCGCCGTGGTTGTTTAACTTGTATGCTGATGGAGTGGTGAGAGAGGTGAATGCTCGAGTGCTTGGACGAGGATTAAAACTGGTAGACGAAAATGATCATGAATGGGAGGTAAATCAGTTGTTGTTTGCAGATGATACTGTACTAGTAGCAGACACAGAGGAGAAGCTTGACCGACTAGTGACAGAATTTGGAAGGGTGTGAGAGAAGGAAGTTGAGAGTTAATGTGGGTAAGAGTAAGGTTATGAGATGTACGAGAAGGGAAGGTTGTGCAAGGTTGAATGTCATGTTGAATTGAGAGTTACTTGAGGAGTTGGATCAGTTTAAGTACTTGGGGTCTGTTGTTGCAGCAAATGGTGGAGTGGAAGCAGATGTACATCAGAGAGTGAATGAAGGATGCAAAGTGTTGGGGGCAGTTAAGGGAGTAGTAAAAAATAGAGGGTTTGGGCATGAATGTAAAGAGAGTTCTATATGAGAAAGTGATTGTACCAACTGTGATGTATGGATCGGAGTTGTGGGGAATGAAAGTGATGGAGAGACAGAAATTGAAGGTGTTTGAGATGAAGTGTCTGAGGAGTATGGCTGGTGTATCTCGAGTAGATAGGGTTAGGAACGAAGTGGTGAGGGTGAGAACGGGTGTAAGAAATGAGTTAGCAGGTAGAGTGGATATGAATGTGTTGAGGTGGTTTGGCCATGTTGAGAGAATGGAAAATGGCTGTCTGCTAAAGAAGGTGATGAATGCAAGAGTTGATGGGAGAAGTACAAGAGGAAGGCCAAGGTTTGGGTGGATGGATGGTGTGAAGAAAGCTCTGGGTGATAGGAGGATAGATGTGAGAGAGGCAAGAGAGCGTGCTAGCAATAGGAATGAATGGCGAGCGATTGTGACGCAGTTCCGGTAGGCCCTGCTGCTTCCTCTGGTGCCTTAGATGACCGCGGAGGTAGCAGCAGTAGGGAATTCAGCATTATGAAGCTTCATCTGTGATGGAATTGTGGGAGGTTGGGCTGTGGCACCCTAGCAGTACCAGCTGAGCTCGGCTGAGTCCCTGGTTAGGCTGGAGGAACGTAGAGAGTAGTCCCCTTTTTGTTTTGTTTCTTTGTTGATGTCGGCTACCCCCCAAAATTAGGGGAAGTGCCTTGGTATATGGATGGATGGATGTCATTGACTAAACATTGCTTGTATTTCCATCATTAACTAAACCGATTACTCTGAAACCTGTCTATGTTTGGCATTTAATCTTCTACAATAAAAGTTTTTAACGAATTCCTAAGTTTTTCTTCAGCCTTATTGTGTTAATTGGAAGCTTTAAGTACGTTTAGATATACTTTTCCTAAAATTTTAATTCAATAGCTTCAACATTGAATAAGAGGCTTTTTAGGAATATTAACTAATGGATATAACAAGTCTAATTATTATCATGACTTTAGTAAGGAAAAAATACTATTTGACAGACAGCTGTATTAACTTGTGGACTTTGGTCCATAATGAATTCCCGAGATACAGTTCGGCCATCTTGACTTTGTACCTTATATTCATAAAACTCTGGTACTACTACTCTCATACCCCCAGTGGGGGAGTAAACAAACACTGTATGGGGGGGGGGTGTCACTGACAGTCCAAAGGAACAAGTGACTACTATGAGATTCAGGACCTCTGTAACACGGGTTTTTCGCAATAATTTTTTTTTATCTATGAATTTCATAAATATAACGCTTATTCAGAATACACATTATATCTACACATAAATTTTGACTATATTTTGCATTACATAGGTTGAACAAATTTGGTAAATATAATGTAAAAGTGATGTTTTTTGAAGACGGGCCAACTTACTCAGAGAAAAGGTTTCGAACGCACGTGTTACGTAACTTATGACGGCAATTCTTCCCTCTTTCTCGATCGATGATTGGCTATACGTAACAAAGGCTACACCTCTGCAAACAATGACACAAAGTTTTAAATAAAAGCAAAGCACTACACCTTTATGAACTCTGAAACCTCTCCACTGATAATTGTCATAATGAACAAACCAACAAAATATGTTAATAACACTTCGATTATTAGTCTAACTCCCAAAATAAGTTTCCTCAGAAATTACAGTCTACTTTATAGGTCACAATCAGATTGATAAGGTGTAGGGAATAGTTGGTAATTTTCGAAAACGTAGTAGACAAGCTTGATTTGATAACTGCTATACCCAATGTCAAGCAATTTTTATTTATTGTCCATCTACCTACCTATTTACTGTAAAAAAAAGAAAAAAAAAAAAAAAAAAAAAAAAAAGAAAAAAAAAAAAAAAGCCGGTACATATTTTGGCTTTAAACCTTCACCAATAATTATCATCAGAATGATGACTTCATGAGGCTCCACCCACTTTGGCCTCGTTATAATTCAGGATAACCCTGAAGGCTATCATGGGCATTGTTGGATCAGAAAATTTAAATTCTGGCTATAAAAACTCATTTCTCGAGTAGTTGTAAGAAGTGCTAAATGATCCTCAAGGATCCCAGCAGTTGGCCTAAATGTTTAATTCATGTATCCCTGGATAGGTACGCTCCTCGGACACCCCTTTAAGGGTATACTCGGACGCGAACGACCCCGACGCCAAAAAAAATTCTTGAAAAATCAGTTTTTGCAGTAACCTCCTTTTTTCTTTTGCCAAAAAAAGCTTCAATGAATGCTTAAAACAACTGTAAAGACAAATACTACTCATCTGCAGAAAAACTATTTATTATAAATATTTTAAAAAATTAAGTAGAAAAAAAAGACCTGACATAAAAATTCATAAAAAAAAAGTTTATACATATATACACAATTCCTTTTAGGAATTGATTCTTGAATGTTTAGGACACATCTTGATGTATTTTGGATGAAGTCAGACCCATGGAGGTAAAGATCTGAAATGAGAAAAAAAGGGTAACTTTTTTTGGCCAAAAAAATTTGTCCAAATTTCATGAATTTTTTGGGGTACCCAAATGAAATAGGAAGTGGCTAATTTTTTTAGGGAATAAACATATGTTATCCTAAAATAGATATATGTAAAAAAATCTTCATTATTTTGTAAATTACATTTATATCAGGGGCCATATCTAAAGGTAATTTTTTGAGTACTTAGAAATTTCGTAATAAAATACATATATTTAATATATAATATGATATTTATGCAGGTAAAAATATACCAAAATATCACAAATTCTATAGGGAACAAGAATATATATAGATAGGGCAGCTTACGCTTCGGATATGTCCACAAAATGGCCGCCAACCACACTGACTCAGACTCCCTAATCTGCCACTTGAAATGTAGGAAGGGTATGTCAATTTCAAGGTGTTATTTACTAATCTAATTATTATTGGATATGCATAAAAATTGTATGGTGGGTTGCTGGATAATTGACGATTATTTGACGACTATAAAATTAAAATTCTGACCCAAAAAAAATTTTTTGAAGGGAAATAAAATCGAAAAAAAAAATGTAAAACAATATAATATTTTAGCAAAAAAAAAATTGATGATATTCAATCAAAAAAAAAAGTAAACAAAATTTTCCGACAAATAAACATCTAGAGGAATCATCACTCTGTGATAGTTACTATGTACGTAGTAATTTTGAAAGAATTGGGAAAAAACGAAAAAATGGCAATCACCGGAAAATCGAACACATACCTATATATACGCCATATCTGGCTAAAAAAAAGATAGGCATGGGTAGCCAGATCATCTAGAAACACTTTCCAACACTATAAAAATATAAGTTTTGCGACACTACTTGCCAATTCCTTACGGTAACATGACTAAGCAAAAATATGCAAAACAAATAAAAAGGGGCACTCGCGGAAAAATGGCTAACATTCTAATATACGGCATTTCAGAAAAAAAAAATTCAGCCACGTGCTAGGCAAACCATCAAGGCACATTTTCCGACAAATAAACATCTAAATGAATAATTACTCTGTGATAGTTCCTTAGTACGTAGTAATTTTGAAAGAAATGGGAAAAAACGAAAAAATGGCAATCACAGGAAAATCGAACACATACCTATATATACGCCATATCTGGCTAAAAAAAGAAGATAGGCATGGGTAGCCAGATCATCTAGAAACACTTTCCAACACTATAAAATTATATGTTTTGCGACACTACTTGCCAATTCCTTACGGTAACATGACTAAGCAAAAAAATGCAAAACAAATAAAAAGGGGCACTCGTGGAAAAATGGCCATTCTAATATACGGCATTTCAGAAAAAAAAATTTCAGCCACGTGCTAGGCAGACCATCAAGGCACATTTTCCGACAAATAAACAAATAAATGAAATATTACTCTGTGATAGTTCCTTAGTACGCAGTAATTTTGAAAGAAATGGGAAAAAACGAAAAAATGGCAATCACAGGAAAATTGAACACATACTTATATATACGCCATATCTGGCTAAAAAAAAATAGGCATGGGTAGCCAGATCATCTAGAAACACTTTCCAACACTATAAAAATATAAGTTTTGCGACACTACTTGCCAATTCCTTACGGTAACATGACTAAGCAAAAAAATACAAAACAAATAAAAAGGGGCACTCGCGGAAAAATGCCCAACATTCTAATATACGGCATCTCAGATAAAAAAAAAGACGTGCACGTGTTAGCCCAACCATCAAGGCACACTTTCTAACACATAAACATGAAAAAAAAATCAATAATATACGGCAATTCCTTACTACGTAGTAAATTTTTACAAATATTGAAAAAAAAACAGAAATTGGCAACCGCAGTTAAATACCCAATATACCAATAACTACGTCGTATCTGACAAAAACAAAATCACGCATGGGTAGCCAGATCATCTAGACACACTTTCCAACACTAAAAAAGCAAAAGTTTTACGACACTATTTCGCAATATCTTACGGAAAAATGACTTGGCACAAAAATGAAAAAAAATGAAAAAGGGACACTCGCGGTAAAATGCCCGACATTCTAATATACGGCATCTCAGATAAAAAAAAAGACATGCACGTGTTAGCCCAACCATCAAGGCACACTTTCTAACACATAAACATGAAAAAAAAATGAATAATATACGGCAATTCCTTACTACGTAGTAATTTTTACAAATATTGAAAAAAAACAGAAATTGGTAACCGCAGTTAAATACCCAATATACCAATAACTACGTCGTATCTGACAAAAACAAAGTCATGCATGGGTAGCCAGATCATCTAGACACACTTTCCAACACTAAACAAGCAAAAGTTTTACGACCCTATTTGGCAATATCTTACGGAAAAATGACTTGGCAAAAAAATGAAAAAAAATGAAAAAGGGGCACTCGCGGTAAAATGGTCCTCGTGGTGATGAACGACATTTTAACTAAAAAAAAAATCATGC
Source organism: Palaemon carinicauda (assembly GCF_036898095.1). NCBI lineage: Eukaryota > Metazoa > Arthropoda > Malacostraca > Decapoda > Palaemonidae > Palaemon > Palaemon carinicauda. The sequence goes on from NW_027171717.1 coordinate 284,280, forward strand.
ACATGGTAGCCAAACAATCCACCAAGACTTTCCACAACTGATAACCTATACAAGTTGCACCATTCTACGACAATTTCATAATACGTAATAACTTTGATAATTATGCAAACTACCTTAGAAGGGTAAACTCGGTCGCGAACGACCCCGACGCGTCTCAGAAATCGGGGAAGGAGTACAGCTACAGCAATGCACATCTGGACACTACTAGAGCGTGTAGGGGAGACACCTCCTGCAGGTCGATCACCCACAAATTCAGTCACGGGGGTGAGTCACGTGAGAAAAACCTGTTTTTTTTTTGACGCTCGGGGTCGCAAACGACCCATCGTACCTATCCAGGGGTATACTACTGTTACGGCACTACTGCTACAGTAGTATTACTACGCTAGCACAGATACCCCACCCACATTTATATATCGTTCCGCCATTCATAAAGTCTTTGTCATGTTTATTCACTGTGCAATAAGCCATGGCCTCCTCAGAAATTAAGTTTAACATTAGATGATAGGTTATTTCATTAAGCTGACAATTTATGGCAACTGGGTATGTTATTACCGATGTTGAAGCTAAAGATAAAGTATGGTATTATTCCTTCATTGCATTATCATCTTTACTACTATTTGTTTTGCTACATGTAGTAATTATTTTAAAGGATAAATGAATTATGTTCACTTTACTTCTATAAATTCCCATTAGATGTACAAATAAAACTCCTAAAACTATTCAGGATTTATTTACAAAATGCAGTCATCATCACTCTCGAGGAAAAGATCATCTTCCAGTCCTCATCATCACTGGCCAGGCTAATGATGACTGGTTCTACATTCTCTCGGATATTGTCCGACTCCCGATACTCCTCTTCGAAATGACGGGATTGTCGAACTGCTCCTGCCCACACTTCTGGGGTAACAGAAAGCCTGGCTTCCTCCAACCTGTCCTGCAGGTCGGATCGAGTAAATCGACGTAGGGAGGAACGTACGTGTCTCTTCATGAACCCCAACACCTGTTCAATTGCATTGAGCTCGGGGTGTGCAGGGGGCAAACGCATGGCCCCATTCACGGATGTTGTTGTCAATCTCATACCTTCTCTCCTGCCGATTCTTTTGGCAAATAAGCAGCAGCTCCGAGCGTGTGGCAGAAGGTCAGAACGATATCCTGCGCTGTTCTAGCCACCTGACGAGAGAATATAATAGAACATTAATACTTTAAAGATAGATCATAAATTGTTACATGTAGTACAAGCAATAAAGTGCAATTTGATCAAGTTCCCATTGAAATAGGTTAATTGACTCTTCGAACAATTTATATATATATATATATATATATATATTTACATATATATATACATATATATATATATATATATAAACACACACACATATATATATATATATATACATATATACATATATATACATATATATATATATATATATATATATATATATATATATATATATATTATATATATATATATATATATATGTTTGTGTGTATATATATATATATATATATATGTGTGTGTGTATATATATATATATATATATATATTGGAAGTCATTATAATTACCTGACGAGATCTGCCTTTTTGGTTGCTGATGTGGGGCATCGACTCTCCTCGAGCAGTGTGCTATGATTTGGTGCATCATCAAGCACAAGTACAGATGGCTCGGGAAGGGATGGCAGAAGTTGCGTCGTTAGCCACTGTTTGAACAACTTTGCATTCATCTCGCCATGGTAGTCTCCGTGATTGGTCTTGGCCAGGTAGCACAGGTATGAACCATCTATAAAGCCCTCATTCGTGCTAGCTGCCATCACCACAAAACGCTGACCTTCTCCAGGAGGAACCTGACGACTGTAAGTGGGGCTGGTGAAATCCTGCGTAGTGCCTGCCCATTCCCTGTTTTGGGCCATCGTCGTCGAGAACCATGTTTCATCTATGTAATCGACCACTCTCCCCTCCTCCTGCTGGCGTAGTAGATCACGGAGAGCAGTTATCCGGCGACATACAATTTCCAGAGATTCCTTCCTTACATACATCTTACGTTGGGAAGTTTTATACTTGAATCCCATAGAATGCAAGAGTCGAAGTACTGAAGCCCATGATGTCATTTCTGGAATAATGCCAGCTGTTTTGAGGTCATTTGTCAAGGAACCAACAGTAAAATGCTCCTTTTCAGCAAACTTTCTGTGGATACAGCGATGAATGGCACCAATCGTAAAGTTATCAAAGACAGGCGGCACATGTGATCCTGACGATGGCAAAGGAACGGAACTGGAGGCACGGGTGACGGTGACCCTCACTGCACCTGCAGTCGTGCCCAAAGCATAGCCAACATGGTCGTACGGCCTAAGAAGAAGAAGAAAAAAATTATATCTGATGATCCGTTGATCTGATGGAGATTTTAGCACAAAATTCTGATTTTAACAAAAATAGTTATATAAAGACTGTTTAAATACAATCTCTCTCTTTCTCTCTCTCTTGTTGGCATAGTGAATAGTTAATGGAAATGTTCAAAAGCCTGAATGACATTACAAGTATTATAATCATGTTACGCTAAATACAAATCAGACCATAAACATTGGATTTAAACTAGAAACTGAATAATTACCTATTCAGGCTATAGTAAATATGGCCACGGGCTTTCTCTTGACTGTATAAAGTTGCAAGTCGTAAGACAAATGCAGTTTTGCAACCACGGGGGCAATTCCAAATCCTGTTAGCCATTCCTGACTGTTATGAGTTGCAGAGCCGATGGAACAAGGTGGATGGGTGTCTGGTGGATGGGCGGGACAAAATTTTGTCAAAAGGTTTTTACATTGCTTACGTAATGAATGTTTTCGACTCTTGGTTCGTTATCACTGGCCATGGCGTCGGCTAGATCATTTTTACTCTATAAAAAGTAAAACTATCGGGTTTAGGTTATTGATAACGCTGACAAAATTTGTGTGTGGTTGTAAAATATACATATGTCAACTTTCAGCTACATCCGATGCTTTGATAAGGAGCAAAGTCCAAAAAAACCGTGTTACAGAGGCCCTGAATCTCATAGTAGTTAAGAGAGAGGACCATTTCATGAGTCTTTGGCCCATTTTCAATGGGAATAAGACATTTAATACAGGGAAAATACTCCAGAGCATCCCCCTTTTTTTTACGTTTTCTATTTATAGACCAGAGGAGGCTATAGTAATGTCATCCCGTTTTTTTATTAATTTGCCATGGATACTAAAATAAAGTTGAATATCTTATATGCTTTTTATTTCGGAATTTGTATGATGTTACAATATGACTATGGTAAAAATACCTTATGAGTTTAAGAAAGTTCAACATCATCTCTACAAGGTATACTTAACAAAATTCCTTAAAAGGTCTGTTACAGCAAATTTAAAGGAAACTTAGAGAGATATTTTCCTTTCTTTGGAAATCCCTGTGGGCACATTGCCAACAATCCCCATAATAGAGTATTCAATCCAATCAAGTGGCGTACCATATTGAACAACAATAAAAATTATTTAAAATTTAGCATATTACAAAAACAAATCTTGTGAATAATAAACGCTACTTGATAGTCTATTCCATAAGAATAATTGGCAAGGACGAAAATACTTGATGATACAAAGGTTACAGTCTTGAATGAATATTTTTAGCAGAAAAGTGACATACCACTGCCAATAGTATAGCTACATATGTTGAATAGGTAAAGGTATATGGCCCAGTCAGTAATATCCATATTACTGATATATAAATGATGGGCCCTCTGCCTTTAGTTAATATATCTAATTATACCATTAGCATTAGTATGTATCTTTGCCATATATTGTCATTCAGGATAATTTGTACCTTCGCGTATTTTTGTCCACACCAATTTTTCTTATGTAATCGAAATTACTGAGTTGCGCCTATTAAATACAACAACATATTTTAAATAATCCGTCTAACTAATATATAGTACATTAAATTAAATACACAGGTATTTCACTAATCAAGTTTTAATTATCAATATTTGATAAAAAAAAACTGTAAATAACAAAACAGTACTTTATTGTATACAAAAAAAATGGTTTTAAGCATTTGATATCTGCTTAATTACTATATTCAATTCACATCCTATATGTTTGATTTTTTTCAGATTTGGAAAACAATTCTACCCATAGAACTAATTTTGATAGATTTAAAAGATACAATCTACATTTCTATTTCAAGTGAAATTTTCAACCGAACGTTATCCTCTAAACCTGTCCATTTTACTACTTCCAAAGTAGTACCCTTCAAGATACTCCATCAAAACGTTACATTGAATGGAAGCGCACAGTCATTCGCCAAATTGTTTCTGGAAATGCATAATTCATAATTATTTTCCTCAAGCTTCCCTAAAGGTAACTATTCCTCCCATTGTCCTGAAAAAATTATCATGACCTGATTATTTTTTCCTCCGAAGAAGTGCCTTAGGTGCCATTCCTAAATCCCTTAAAATTTTGCCTAATGAACGTATCAAGAACCTGATGTGTCTGGGCCTTCGCTTTACAAATTATTCATCTTGAGTCTTTCATTGGGTATAACTACTCCCTGAAGTGTTTCACGAATGATTTTGAAGTTTTACATTAAGACCAATCTTAGATAATCTACTTTAGGCAAGAAATATTCAAACTTATTTTGAAACATGTCTATTCTTTAATGTGGATATAACCTTAATTGAGAGAGAGAGAGAGAGAGAGAGAGAGAGAGAGAGAGAGAGAGAGAGAGAGAGAGAGAGAGAGAGAGAGAGAGAGAGAGAGAGAGAAAATCATACTACCCTTCTAATGATCAACGATACTATTTACGACAAATACAGTGATTAATCACAAATATAGAAAATCTTATTCATGACCATCTTTGCTTTCCAATACCCAAGGTAATGTATGTTGCTCGTAAAATATGCAAACGTTTTTAAATAAGAATTGAAATCTATACAGAGCATACTTGGATCTCCCTCTGATTGAAATATCTAGAAAATAATTCTAGTACTGAGCTTATATATAAATTTTCAGTTAAGCAGAATACTTTTCATTATTGCAAGGGGGAAGGAAATTCGACGGTTGTAAGAAAAGTATAAGAAAACATAAAAGATGTTCCTTTACCTAACAAGTATATCTATAACACTAATAAAATACTTATTGATAGCATATGATAAGCTATTCTCCCTTACCCCCAAAGAAAAAAAAATGACTGAGCAGCACAGGCAAGATGACTAATTAGAGCTAAACTTATTTTGTTCAATATCTACTATCTTAGGCATATCTGCTCATACCTTTTAAGAGAAAATAGGCCTACTATTGATTCCACATTGTGTAGAAGAAACTTCAAGGCTAACTGTTAACATTTGGATGATATTCAGGAAAGACAAGAGATGAAATGTTATACATAGATGAATAGGAAATTATACTCATAGTTAAATAATTATTTGGAGGTTATATCAACATATAATTAAATGTGATTTAATATAAGGACTGTAAAATAAATTTAAATCAATTAATAAACAGATAAATAATATCAATTTCCCTTCAGTCACATATTTAAATAACTTGTTTACAGTAGTTTACACAATTATAAAAATATAATAAAAAGTCCAAAGGATATTGACATCAAATTTAACAGATAATTAATGAAAATTAAAGACACAAACAGGAAATTTCCAAGGAAGAACTCCACCCTCAATTTACATTTGATGGTCTAATCGCTTGTTAATACCAAATTCTTTCTTTAAAAATATACTTAAAATTATACATAAAAACAATCTAACATTATTTTTGGGCTCAGGCCATGTCGTCCTGATGGAAGTTCCTTCATTAGTAGCTTCCTAGGTTATATTTAACTACAGTGATATATCCCAGACAATTTACCAAAGGTATCCAGAATTCTAACTCCTGGAGTGAATATCCCTTAGAATTGGATATCGAGTAATCAGAGGACGTATTCTTGACACGTCTCATTGCTATCTACACCCCTAATAGCATTTCCGCTTCGAGGGGAAAAGTGGCAAGAATATAGGAGAGTCGTTAAAGAGGCGACGCTCTCGATACTCCTACTGTACTGTAAATAGTGCGCCAAATCGCCACTGCGAGGAGCCACCAAGCCATTATTTCTCTTGTAGCCTCGTTTTTCCGGTGTTATCCCGTGTTATCTCTCGCTATTTTGGAGTTATTTGTCGCTATGATGTCTTCACCAGCCTCATCAGCTTCTGGAAAGTTAAGTAATATCTTTGAATTGTGTAAATGTGAGCTCTTGCCAGTTTTACTCTTCAATCGAGATCGTAATTAACGTAACAAGAGCTGTTGCCAGCTGGATGGTGTCATGAACGCGGTCGTTCTTCCTGTACATTTAGTTAGCCAGAACGACTTTCCCGGCATTATTTGCTTTAATAGCTTTAGCTATTTATCATTTTAGCTAGGGATTTTTATATTATGTCATTGTTGTCGTGGATTTGGCTATTTATGATCGAGACTCACGAGTGCTAGGCTTCCTAGCCTAGGCACCTACACATTTCATGCATGATATAACCCTCCTGGTAAAGTTTTATTGAAGCTCAGGCAATATTTTATACAATTAAGATATTACTGCATAATTTTCCCTCTTCCAAGATAGTATACAAGAGAGTTTCGGTGAACGATTCTCTATGCTTCTAGACTTGCTAGCCTAGGGGCTTTAATAAACTTTCATACATGTCCCCAATTGCTCTTGTATTGTCTTCTCAGGTGAGGTTGATGCCTCCTATACCTTCTAAGTCGATAGCAATCTCTTAGCGAGATTTAAGAGCAATTCCCCTTCCCTCTGATAAGCCTAGGCTATCCTCAGTTAGCTTTGCCGTGAACTGAGTCCTGGCAAAGTTTACTGGGGTGTTTCGTTTCTTTCTCTTAACCACTGAGTCGGTATTTGAGTTTAGAACGGGACATCAGAGTAAAGTCTGTGTTAGACATCTTACTGTCTCGGTGAAATGATTTCCCAAGTCAGGTTAAGTTGTCTTTACAGGAGGCTAGGCCTCCCCAGACCATACGTGGAGGTTTTTGTTTTACATTCCTGCTTCCTCGGTCTAGCAGACAGTCCTGTGTTAGTGGCTCTTAGACTGAAGAAATGATTTCTTCATTGTCTAAGATGCCTGGTAAGAGATTCTGTTCTCTTGCGAGATTGTGTCCTATGGCCTCTTTCTCACTTGACTAACCCAACCGGGGGAAATGATTTCCCCTACTTGAGGTTACCTTATGAGATCAGAATCCTTTAAGTTGGGTAATGCCTTCGGGTATTACCTTACTTATAGGATTTTTCCCCCTTCCCCGCTGCCTCTTTTGTGTTGGATAAACCATCACCCTTCCTGGCCATCATTCTACATTTGACCTTAAGGGTAATCTATAGAACTGGCCTGAGGTTCCCTGTCGGCTGCCGGCTGGTACCCTCATATTTATTAGAGTGTTCTTCAGTCCTCCCTTGGACCGCCTTCCATAGCCCACATGGATGGGATATGGTTGGGAGGAAGCCTGAATATAATTCCCACTTCCACTTGAACCCTTATTCGGGATGTAGGCTGGCAAAGCTGAGCCTTTGCCTTCCTCTATCCTTTTCTCTTTTTCTCTACCTTTCCTTATACTGGGCCGGCCACCAGCAGCTTATAGCTGTCGGCGGCTATGTAAGTAGTCTGTCGGCTGACAGTTACTCTGCCGCACTTGCCGGGTGTGTCGCTGAGCGATGACCCAACGACAATAAACATACTATGACCAGTGGCCGGCAACTTAGTTGTCGGCCAGCAGTCGCCCACCCAAAGTATAGATTTTTGCCGCCGGTTGCCGCCGGGTGCTACTAGAGGCTGCCGGCCGGCGGAGTCGCGGCTGGCGACCTGCCGTTCATTACTCTGAAGACAGTAACTGCCTTCAATAGCCCAGAATAGGCCGGCATATATCAGCAGGGCCGGCATATGTCGGCAGGCCCGGCATATGTCAGCAGGCCCGGCATATGTCGGCAGGCCCGGTATGTTCCGGCAGGCCTGGCATATACCGGCAGGCCTGGCATATGCCGGCAGGCCCGTGATATACCGGCAGGCCCGGCAGGTCTGGCGGGATACCGCCGCCAGTTAGTGCTGTAGCCCAAAAGTTTTTCCAACCTACAAGGTGCTTAATGCGCAGCCTAATGTGAGACCATCACATATAAGAGAATGATACTCTCTACCATTTAATGGTTATTAACCATTAATTTACCCCCAATATATAACCTGGGACATTGTGTTAAGAAGACACTTTTTATCAAAGGATATTATCTTCCCATACAAAATTCATTAAGAATTTATTGTTCAATATTGGAGGAGGCCATAGCAATGGGCTGGACAGGAAACACAAGTAGGTGTCTTTCCTATTTTCTAGCTCACTCTATCCAAGCTAATATTTTAAAAAGTATGTATGCTGAAATTTGAGAATTTCACCGATTACTTATATGCTTTTCTTTCTTTACAGGAGGAGCATCCTGAGTGCGGGAACAGCTTTTTCACGGTCCGTAGCAAGAACTTCTACGGCCATGACATATGCAGGGCCCATGCTCACTGCGCAGTCACCAAGGGGGCTCTCAAATACTGGGACCTACAGGTATGTACTGTTTGTGACAAACTGGTAAAAGAGGCTTTTGATGATCAAAAGTCTACTGAGTCAAGGAATGCAACAAGAGACACTCTACGAAAATGGGTCAGGGGTTTTCAGAAGAACACCTCTGGCCCATACCTTCCTAATGAGAGGATGAGGAACTGTCTTTTCCCTAGGGCATCTGCGGATGCAATCATTCCCCAGCCTCAATTGGAGGACAACATGTCTGTTGTCTCAGAGTAGACTGAGAACAATCTCCTAGTGGAAGAACTGGAGCAGGAGGATGACGTACCTCCTGAGGCTGAAGTCAATAAGACTGAAACGATTTCAGTATCATCAGCCACAGTGACTGAGCCGGTGCCTTCGACTTCATCTACTGCACCCCAGTTAGATTCCATCACGAGTACGTTGCACTCGCTGCTGTCTATGCTGCAGGACAATCAGAAGAAATCGTCCAAGAAAGAAGCTTCTCTTCGGGCAGAAATACATCAGCTGGCTGCAACACGTTTAGTCCCGAAGAAGCTAAACGTCAATGATCTCCCCGCCTTCTCTGACATTAACCCTTGGAGATATGCAGAGCATATGCCAATGTCAGGGGGGAAGATCTTCCTCTCGGAGAAACTGGGCACTGTCCCAGTAGAGGAAATTGAGTTTTGGCCCAGCAAAGGGGCCTACCTGGATTGCTATGTCCGTCTGAGGACGGAACCTGCATCCAAGGAGGAAACAGAGCCGAAGGAGACGATTGTCCTCGAACTCTCTAAGGCTCAGGCCTTATATACAACCACCTTGAAAGAGAGCGCCTTTACTAGCTCCAAGGTGCCAGCTCTCAGCAAAAAGCACCCGTCCTTTATTGCTGACCCCAAACTTGCCTTCCCCTTTATGGACAAAGGGTTTAAGGCAGCCTTAAAGGCAGTCGAAGCAGGGAAACCTTGCCCTACACTGGAGGAGTGTAGACCCTTTTCCCTTGCTTTTCCATCAGATGATAAAGATTGGAAGGATGTTCATAACACTTTCACAGTTGGGAAGCTGGAGGCAGATATTGCTGAACGACAGTTCGGCGAAGACCTCCCGAAGCTGTCAGAGTCTCTCCTGCGCAGGGAACAAGAGACTAAAGAATGTCTTGCTGCTTCCATGTCTCTGCAGACTGGCTTAGAGACTATGGCAAGCATCCCGGACACCCCGGATTTGTACATGGTCTTCGCCAAATCTCATTTGGCGACAGTCACCAAGGACTTGTACAACTTTATCAAAGCCCGAAGGACTAGTAGAGAGTTCGTGTTCGCCTCGGCTGTGGTGAGACACGAACCAAGGAAGCTCATAGCCTCCAATATTCTTGGGAAAAGACCTCTTCCCAAGCGAAGTTGTCAAATAGGTCGTGGACAAAGCCGCTTCGGAGAACAGGAATCTCCTCTCCAAGTGGGGCTTGTCCTCAAAAAGAAAATCTTCCACAGACGAGGGTCCCTAGCTGAAGAATAAATCAAAACAACCAAGAGTGCCCTCTCGGCAAAGAAAACAGCAACAGCTTCCCGTGCCACAGTGCTCCAGACGGTGGCACAACTAACCACCACCTTCCAACTGGTGCCCCAAACGCTGGCGACCCAATCGCCGGTGTTTACCTTAGTCTTTGAAAGCCAATCGACGACATTTACACCAAAGTCTCGAGGTTCCTTTCGAGGATCCTCTAGACGCCCCTTCAGAGGTAGGGGTATCAAAGGTGGACGTGGCCAAGGAGGCAAGTCCTCCAACCAGCACTCCAAGTAAGATGCTCCCGGTAGGAGGGAGGCTTCTCCTCTTCCGAGATCTTTGGACCTTCAATCCCTGGGCCCACAGCCTAATCAAGAACGGACTAGGGTGGAATTGGAGCTGAACTCCACCAAACTTCCCTCAATTCTTCCAGCACTCAGCCCCCATTCTGGAAGAATGTGTTCAGGAACTCCTGAACAAAAGAGTTATACGGAAGGCAAAGTCCATAAGATTCCAAGGAAGGCTATTTTGTGTTCCGAAGAAGGATTCGGAAAAGCTCAGAGTCATTCTGGACTTATCACCACTCAACAAGTTCATAGTGAACCACAAGTTCAGAATGCTGACGCTTCAACACATAAGGACCCTTTTGCCCAAACGGACATACACAGTCTCCATAGACATGACGGATGCGTACTGGCATGTTCCAATCAACCGTCAAGTTTCCCCCTACCTAGGCTTCAAACTACAGGAAAGAAAGTACGTTTTCAGAGACATGCCCTTCGGTCTAAATATAGCCCCAAGGGTATTCATCAAGCTTGCGAATGCAGTCATTCATCAACTACGCCTAAAAGGGGATCCAGGTAGTAGCCTACCTGGATGACTGGCTGGTGTGGGCAGCATCCGAGGAAAAGTGCAGGCAAGCTTCCAAGCAAGTGACCCAGTTCCTGGAACATTTAGGATTCAAGATCAACTTGGAAAAGTCTCGTCTATCTCCAGCTCAAAAGTTCCAGTGGCTGGTCGTCCACTGGGATTTACAGTCACACTGCCTTTCCATTCCATCAAAGAAGAGGAAAGATATAGCAGGATCTGTGAAGAGACTTCTTCAATCCGACATGATATCAAGAAGGCAACAGAAGAGAGTGTTGGGGTCCCTCCAGTTTGCCTCAGTCACAGATCCAACATTGAAAGCACAATTAAAAGATGCATCAGGAGTTTGGAGAAAATATGCATCAAACGCTTGAAGAGATCTACAATGACCAATTCCTAATCGTCTGCGATCACTACTCAAATCATGGTCGGAAGCCAAGAACCTGAAGAGCAATGCACCTCTGAAACCACCTCCACCGGCAGTCACTGTTCACACGGACGCCTCAAAAGAGGGGTGGGGAGGTCACTCTCATCATTGGAAAGTCCAAGGAACCTGGTCTCCCCTCTTCAAGACCTTCCACATCAACTTTCTGGAAGCCACGGCAGTACTTCTCTCTCTGAAGAAACTGGAATTTCGCTGCTCAATCCACATCTGTCTGGTTCTAGACAGCGAAGTTGTAATGAGATGCCTAAACCGACAAGGCTCGAGATCGCCTCACATAAATCAAGTGATACTGGCCATCCTCTGTTTAGCAAAGAAGAAGAGATGGCACTTGTCAGCAGTCCACCTTCAAGGGTTCCGCAATGTGACAGGGGACGCTCTATCCAGGGTCAACCCGATAGAGTCAGAATGGTCCCTAGATGCAAAAGCATTCTCCTTCATATTACGCAAAGTCCCTGGACTGCAGATAGGCCTCTTTGCAACGAACGACAATAATAAGCTACCCCGGTATGTAGCCCCGTACGAGGATCCTCTAGCGGAAGCAACAGACGCAATGTCAATAGATTGGAACAGGTGGTCCAAGATCTACCTGTTCCCTCCAACCAACCTTCTGCTGAAAGTCCTCGACAAACTGAGATCCTTTCGGGGGATAGCAGCAATAGTGGCCCACAAGTGGCCCAACAGCGTTTGGTTCCCTTTGATAACGGAACTACGCCTGAAGCTGATCCCGTTGCCGAACGCAGCTCTGACTCAGCAAGTGCAGAATTGACTGTCTCAGCTTCATCAGGGAAAACCCAGAACATTCATCTCATGATTTTCTCGCCCTAGCAGTCAAGAAATGGTTTGGGATTTCTAGAGTCAGTATTAACTTCTTAGAGGAATACAAGTCAAAGTCAACAAGAAGACAATACGGGTCTTCCTGGAAGAAATGGGTGGCCTTTGTCAAGGCGTAGAAACCTAATGAGATTTCTACGGATTTCTGTTTGCCCTTCTTCATCCATCTTCATGAACAAGGTTTAGCAGCCAACACGATTACTACATGCAAATCTGCCCTAGCTAGACCAATACTATATGCCTTCCAGGTAGACTTTTCTAATGAAGTCTTCAACAAGATTCCGAAAGCCTGCGCTAGACTTCGGCCCACAGCTCCTCCAAAACCCATTTCATGGTCTTTGGATAAGGTTCTTCACTTAGCATCAACTCTGAACACTGAGGATTGCTCGCTGAAAGACTTGACTCAAAAGGTGAGATTCTTATTTGCACTAGCCTCAGGAGCCAGAGTTAGCAAAATAGTGGCCCTATCGAGGGATGATGGCCACATTCCGGACCCGACGTTTCTCGCCAAGAACGAGCTGCCCACTAAGAGATGGGGTCCCTGGAGAATCTGCCCTCTGAAGGAAGAAGCATCCCTCTGCCCAGTGGAATACCTAAAGGTCTATCTTCGTAGAACTTCAGACTTTAAGGGAGGTCAGCTTTTCAGGGGAGAGACGTCTGGTTCAACGTTATCCTTGAAACAGTTAAGGGCGAAAATCACCTATTTCATACGCAGAGCGAATCCAGACAGTACACCCGCAGGTCATGATCCGAGAAAAGTTGCCTCGTCTCTGAATTTCTTTTAGACGATGTCGTTTGAAAGCCTTCGTGCTTATACTGGATGGAAGTCATCCAGAGTTTTCTTCAAACACTACGCGAAGCAATTACAGGAAATAAAATTTCATGTGGTGGCGGCAGGCAGTGTTATAGAACCTGCCGCTTGATTACTGCAAAGAACAGTGCACTAATTGCGACTTTTAGTGAAGGGTGTACATGATAGACTCGTAAGACATATCATGTTGAGTATTGTGTTTAATGATAACACTATAGACTGTTCTCTCTACACAGGTGACATTAAGCATAATAGACTGACACAAGTGCCAGGCATACTTATATGCATAGTGTTCCTAGTAACAACATATTACATAGTGAAATTTTATATTTCCCTTAGAGTGGCTAATGTTTCCTTTTCAGGTGAAACTTATTTAATTCTGTTATTACTATTTATGCTTTTATGCAGAATTGTTCTGCGTAAGATGTAATTGAATACAACCATGATTTCTATTTTTGTAATAAAAAATATAAGGAATCTTTGCGTCTCTTTCGCCTCAAACATTCTAGATTAAGAATAAAGTCAGAGCATCCTTGATTCTTTTAATATTTAAGAAAATATTGGGGAACTAAGGTTAAGACGGTTCCAAGCAAACAGGTAAGAACTGTTTGTACTAAACTGTTTATTTTCCTGAACTAAGGTTTCCTACACGTATATAAACCTGTCTGTCTCTTTTCAGCCAGACTTGGGAGGTATCAGTAACGTATACAGGGATATACCATCTAAGTAAAACTATGCTTTATGTATATGATAACACTAATATACAAACTGTTCGCTAGATTGTTCCTTGAACTCACAATCCTCGGGTTTTTTCCTAGAGTCTACCCAGACTCTTCTCTGTAGGGGGCAGGAAGAACTGACATAGTTTATGATCAGTTAATTGACGTATAACGGTAACATCAAGTGTCTCTAGTTCTAGAAGACCAAATAGGAAATATTTATCTCGAGATAATGGCACTATTGAAAATCTACAGATACATTAATGCTCTGGTAAACTTCGATCAGGACGACATGGCCTGAGCCCAAAAAACGGATTTTGAAGCGAAGCAAAAAATTTATATTTGGGTGAGGTAGCCATGTCGTCCTGATGGACCCACCATCTTTTTTGACAAAAGGATAATGAATCCCTCCCTATGGTACTGTATCTGTAACGCCTACAAAGCTACAAAGAATGGCTTGGTGGCGCCTCGCGTTGGCGATTTGGCGCACTATTTACAGTACAGTAGGAGTGTCGAGAGTGTCGCATCTTTAACAACTCTCCTATATTCTTGCCACTTTTCCCCTCGAAACGGAAACGCTATTAGGGGTGTAGATAGCTATGAGACGTGTCAAAATATGTCCTCTGATTACGCGATATCCAATTTTAAGGGATATTCTCTCCAGGAGTTAGAATTCTGGATACCTTTGGTATATTCTCTGGGATATATCACTGTAGTCCAATATAACCTAGGAAGTTACTAATGAAGGAACTTCCATCAGGACGACATGGCTACCTCACCCAAAAATAGATTTTTCGCTTCGCTTCGAAATCCGTTTTATTAACAATTCTGGCTAATAATTTCAGGAGGTAAGAGGAATCCATTTATATTTTGTATATTCATATTTAGGAACTAGTTTTAGGCAACTGAACGAATGATTGTGTTTTCTTAATATCAAATAATAATTAGGAAACTGCAATATGAATTTTTGAGGCAAACAAAATCATGAATGTGGTTCTAGGCCTAATTTTCAAGCTATTTTGGATTTTTACCGGAAAGATGCATAGAATTAAAAACTTACTCAAGTTTGCTTTATATTCACTGATTTTGTGAAGATTAAGAGCGAATAATGTACGTGTTACTAGATTATATAAAAGATAATAGCTTAAAAAAAACAAATGTACGCTTCCAGCAATACACTTTGATAAACTTGAAATAGTCTGGTAATATATTTTTTACATTACTTATTCAATGTACCCTTTTCATTTAGTAGTTACTGTAGAACCTAATGTATGCGATACAAATGGAGGGACCATTGTAACAGATAACCTCCTAAAATGTAAATAACTCTGACCAATTGAGCATTTTAAGATATTTGTAGACTACAATGATACTTCTCACTAGGTTCAATACTTCAGAAAATTTCGATTATAGAGAGTATCCACTTCTATTAAGACAATGCAGTACTTGTGAAATTAGAAATTCTTTTATTTTCTGTAGAAAATCTCATATTCGCTGTTGGTCTTCATCTTGATATCAATAGTGGATAATTGCAGTACAATATCCTGTTTTTACACAGGAGACTAATTTTTTTGCTGGTTTGATGATTCTAGTCTGAAAAAAGAATAAAAAATGTTAATCGTACACATATGTCTTTATTGCAATATTTTATATGCACTTCAATATCATATATATAATTTTATTAGAACATTTTGTATGATAAACTATTTGTATATGGAATACTTTAATGCTATAAATATAAAACAGTGGAAATAATAATAAATTACACTTGTCCATGACATTTATAATTGCAATCGAAAGTATATCTTGTAAAGTGGAAAAGTACTGCATTATATTCTAAATACTAAGAAAGTAATAGGAGCTCCAATAGTCCTAATCCTTTAATTTTATTCAATGGATAGTAAATAAACCTGAATTTTCCGAAGCTTCTCTCCTCCTCTGATCAACATCCTCATATTGTCTTGTTTCTTAGGTCTACACCATATCCCTCCTTTAATGAATTCGTGAGGAGAAGCATTTTTGGAAGAGGGTTCTCCCAGGGAATTCCTTTGAGGAGATTCTTGTCCAAGAGTCACCATCCTAGAACCTCCCTTCCTTATTAGTCAACTGGAATTAGCTGTTGAGAGGAGTCGGTCCCTGCCAACCAGTGCACCTTCTCATACTATTGGAAGGCCTGCTGATAGAGAGTCGTGCATGAGGTACTAGCTTCTCCAGGGATGAGATGCTATCCACTGAAGGAAATATATTTGCTTGTTCGTATATATTAATATTTTGAGATAATTCCATCCTCTGCTTGGGCTTAAGACTGGACTTCTCCCAATATGTGACAAAAGGCAAGAAGTCTCTATCCGTTGGAGATGCGTATCAGTCAGTCATAGGGGTGTCTCAGAAAATTAATGACTTTGGCATGTGCACAAGCTAAAACTGGTGAGATGACTTGGGTGAATACCTATAGAGCAGTTGACTGTCCATAATACAGATGTAAAAGCCTTTGCTCTGAACAAGACCAGGTATGTAAAATTCCTTTTTTTCTCAAAGTCATTTAAGTTCTGAGAAGCAAAATATGATTCAACACTCGCCTAATGGTCCAGCCAGGACATTGCTTGCAGAATGGTCTTGGAGGTGACTTTTATACCAGTATTCTTGGATGAAGAGAACATAATGGTCTTGGAGCCCATTCCTAAACCTAGATACCACGTGTTAATATCATGATCCCTATGTCGATTGGGAAGGGAGAAGGACTCGATCCTTCAGGAACATGATTAGAGATAAGGCCTTGACTAAGATAGACACTATTTCCAGATTCTTTGCCTCTGCTAGAGAGGCACCTTGGTTGGGGATTATAGGATCTGTAGTCTCCCTTGACCCCTCTTCCCACCAAGGAGATAGTAAATCATTTTGACTGCCATTCTAGCCTTGGGTGACCTATTCACTTTATCGCAGAATGGCTCTTGCTGTCCTGTCAGAAGGGTCCTTTGATAGACTTGATATCATGGTATGGAGAATGTATAACCAGCAAGGTGACCATCAAGGACTCCTTGTGTGAACAGCGAGTCATCCTTGCAGCAACGGCCAATCTTGTGAAGATCTCCCTCTCTTGATATCATCCTTAGAGGGCGTCGCTTCAATCAAATAGTAACTACCGACAGATAATAAATCTTAAAGGCAGAGTTCCAGTCGAAATGATGATTATCATTATTATTATTATTAAATGCTAAGCTACAACCCTAGTTGGAAAAGCAGAATGCTATAAGCCCAGGGGCCCCAACAGGGAAAATAGCCCAGTTAGGAAAGGAAATAAGGAAAAATAAAACATTTTAAGAATAGTATCATCAAAATAAATATTTCCTATATATACTATTAAAACTTTAACTAAACAAGATGAAGAAAAACTAGATAGAACAGTGTGCCGAGTGTACCCTCAAGCAACAGAACTCTAACCCAAGACAATGAAAGACCATGGTACAGAGGCTATGGCACTATTATTATTATTATTATTATTATTATTATTATTATTATTATTATTATTATTATTATTACTAGCCCAGCTACAACCCTAATTGGTAAAGCAAGATGCTATAAGCCCAATGGCTTCAATAGGGAAATAGCTCAGTGAGGAAAGGAAATAAGGAAATAAATAAATGATGAGAATAAATCAACAATAAATCATTCTAATAACAGTAACAACGTCAAAATAGATATGTCCTATAAAAACTATTAACAACGTAAAAAACAGATGTGTCATATATAAACTATAAAAAGACTCATGTCAGCCTGGTCTACATAAAAACATTTGCTCCAACTTTGAACTTTTGAAGTTCTACTGATTCAACTACCCGATTAGGAAGATCATCCCACAACTTGGTAACAGCAGGAATAAAACTTCTTGAATACTGTGTAGTATTGAGCCTCATGATGGAGAAGGCCTGGCTATTAGAATTAACTGCCTGCATAGTATTACGAACACGATAGAATTTCCCAGGGAGATCTGAATGTAAAGGATGGTCAGAGTTATGAAAAATCTTATGCAACATGCATAATGAACTAATTGAACGACAGTGACAAAGATTAATATCTAGATCAGGAATAAGAAATTTAATAGATCGTAAGTTTCTGTCCAACAAATTAAGATGAGAATCATCAGCTGAACACCAGGCAGGAGAACAATACTCAAAACAAGATAGAATGAAAGAATTAAAACACTTCTTCAGAATAGATTGATCACCAAAAATCTTGTAAGATTTTCTCAATAAGCCAATTTCTTGTACAATTGAAGAAGACACAGACCTAATGGGTTTCTCAAAAGAAAATTTGCTGTCGAGAATCACACCTAAAATTTTAAGAGAGTCATACAAATTTAAAGAAACATTATCAATACTGGGATCCAGATGTTGAAGAGCCACCGTCCTTGACCTATTTACAATCATACTTTGAGTTTTATTAGGATTCAACTTCATACCCCATAATTTGCACCATGCACTAATTTTAGCTTAATTTCTATTAAGGGATTCACCAACCCCAGATGTACATTCAGGGGATGGAATTGATGCAAAGAGAGTAGCATCATCTGAATATGCAACAAGCTTGTTTTCTAGGCCAAACCACATGTCATGTGTATATAGTATGAAAAGTAATGGGCCAAGAACAATATGGTGCCCATCAACAACTCCTCTTTGAGATCTATTACATAAAAAACAATAATAATGCTAAGAAACGACCCATCCACTCCCAACTGTTTGAGTTTGAAATCAAGGGCCACATGATTAACACGGTCAAAGGCAGCACTAAAATCACAGAACTAAAATCAAAGCCAATCATACGAACTTCCTGACCACAATCAAGGGATTCTTGTACAGCATTGGAGATTGTATGAAGGACATCACATGCTCCAAGGCCTTTACGAAAACCAAACTGCAAACTAGGGAATAGATGATTACCTTCAGCATACCTATTAAGACGTTTTGCCAGAATACGTTCAAAAACTTAGATAATATGGGAGTTATGGAAATTGGGCGGTAATCAGTGGGACTTGAGCTACCACAAACACATTTACATAGAGGAAAAACATTACCAAATCTCCAAAAATTGCTAAAAGCTCCTCTTCTTGCTAACTTGCGCAAAATAACAGATAACAAAGGAAAAATGCCATTTGGGTCTACACCTCCATAAGCATCAAGGTCCATCAACAGAGCTTTAATCTCACGAGATCGAAAAGCTAAACTAGTTAGTTTAGCCTCAGGAAAACAGGAATGATTAAGTTCAAGTTTTTCATTACTCTGGTTACTGTCAAAAACATTAGCCAACAGGGTTGCCTTTTCCTTTGGACAGTGAGTGACTGAGCCATCTGGTTTAAGTAAAGGAGGAACTATTGCATCTACACCAAAGAGTGCAGATTTAAGGGTAGAACACCATTTATGTTCCTGAGTTGTACCAGAAAGGGTTTCTTTTATGGTTAAATTGTACTCCTTTTCAGTTGAGGCATAAACTCTCTGAGCAAAAGCTCGAAGCTGAGTGTAGCTGTTCCAGGTCAAATCTGATCCGTTACCCTTCCAAAGGTGATAGGCCTCCTGCTTCTCCAAATAAGCAGTCTACATTCATCATTGAACCACGGTTTGTCCTTCACTCGGTACCTTAGCACATGAGAAGGGATACGCCTATCAATTATTTTGACTAGATTCTCATTCAAAGGGACAAGAGGATCTACACTACTATATAATTCTGACCAATTCAATCACAAAAGATCATGAAAAGTCCCATTCCAGTCTGCTTGGGATTTTATATAAGTTTTATAAGAGTATGATATATCAGGGACAGGCCGCATGATCAGATGTCCCAACTGGAGAACCTACCTTACTAGTTATTATGCCAGGGGAGTCAGTGTATAGGAGGTCCAAGCAATTACCAGACTTGTGAGTAGCTTCATTTATGATTTGCTCACAGCCTGATTCCGAGGCAAAGTCTAAAGCTCTTAAGCCAAGGCGATTGGTAGGAGAGATAGAACTTAACCACTCCCTATGGTGAGCATTAAAATCACCAACAGAGACAAAAGAAGCCTTTCTATCATCTTCTTGTATCTTAGCCATAATGGTAAGAATACAATCGAAGATAGAATCATCCATGCCTGGATTCCGGTAAATGGAACACAAAAAAAAGTTGTTATGCCTGCCACAAACTTTTATTACCTGAATCTCATGACATCCACATTGATAGCAGGACTTATGAGTTGCAGGGTACTTGGTCCTAATATACATCACTATTCCCCTGGCCCTAGGGATGGCATCACGTTTCAACATTATTGGCTTCTTTAAAACCATTTATAAGGAGCTCAGAGGAGTGCCTCATATTAGAAACCAAATTCTGAGCACAAAAGAATATCATACTGTCTGGATGCAACTGTAAGGTCTTGGATATTTGCATGAAGACCACGAATATGGCAGTACAGAAGACGACATTGACGAAATCTAGGACGTACTGGTCCCGGATTTCGCTCAATATCTCAAGACAGCATAAGAATTAATAGAAATAAAAAAGAGACATCATACTTAAAAACTAGACTAACAAGAATTATAACAAAAACAATATGTACAAAATTATAAAAAAAAAGTGATTGACGAAACCCATAGATTATAGTAAAAATTCGGAAAAACTGTTCAACATGGAGGAGCCGATACACAATGCAAGGCTAAATACCCTCCAGGATAGCCACTTCAACTAAAGGGAGGACAGTAAGGATGGTTTTGGGAAGAAAAAGAATCAGAAAAGGAAAAGACAATCTCTTGATAAACCACTAGGCATCCATGGCCCTTCTATTAAACCTGCCCAACACACCATTTCAAAAAATACAAGAGGAAGAAAAAAAAAATAAGATAGAATAGTATGCCCGAGTGTACCCTCAAGCAAGAGAACTCTAACCAAAGACAGTGGAAGACCATGGTACAGAGGCTATGGCACTACCAAGACTAGAGGGTAGGATGAAGAAAAGAATAAGAGCCAGTCAAGTCTTTTCATTCACGCAGACTAAAACCGGGTAATAGTGCCCTCAACCTTCTGCTACTTGTCCAATAAGGAGCTTGAGGTATACAACCAGCTGTTGTGCAGCCACCACCGGACCGATAGAGATCGTATCAAGTCCCTGTTGGTTACGTCTTGCTGGAGAAAGGTTGTGAAAGTCACCTGGAACATTCACATCCTTTTTTGTAAAACCTGCGTCACAGAGTAATCTGTTAAGTACCAGGGTCATAGTTATGCTCCTGACACCGAGTCGTCATTTCAAGATTATGTTTCGGTGATCCTTCTCTAGTCTCTTCCAGTGCTGACAAGAGAAGGGACCCGTGCAGGCTGTTGCCGTTTTCTTTAGGTAAATTCTCATACCTTACCCTGGGTACAGTAACGGATGATCTGGATCGTCCAACCCGAGTTGAGACTTGTGTAGGATCCGTCACCTCTGGAGACTGTGTCTGGCGACATACTCAGGGACGAAACTGAACATTGTCTTTAGCCCTTCCCAATAATGGGCGATGTCGAAAGAGACCATGAAGCTCCTCGACTCGTATGGTTGCTGTCCGAGTGTATAGGAACATTGTGTTCTTAAATCAGGAGAAAACTTGTTGCCTGGTGAAGTGTCCCTTTAGGGATCGGAGATATGAACCATGTTCCGAGAGGAAGGTTTCAATTCTGACTGGGGAAAGGCAAGTTGTAAGTCCGTATGAGTTAGGAAAAGTCTACCAATGAGAGGGTGTCCCTTTCTTTCAGTTTGAAGATGAAGGATCAAGTTTGAGTGATCATCTTTACCTGTCGGAACTGAATAGGGGGTCTTTTCCTCTTGTATATACTCGAGGATTTGCTATTACTGGAATCAAGGTATCGAGTGGAGAGAGACACTTTCACATGACACCAACCACACAAGACGTTATACTGCCTGGTAGACTGAAGCTGAGGAATTCCTCAGATATCTAGACAACCTTTTCGCAAAGAAGTATTGGGTAGTCTTCAGGCGTACAATCATAGCAAAGCTATAGCTTGTGGTAGGTGTCAAAGTGGGTTGTCTGTGATGTAGAGAGGGTTCTCTTGGAGACTATCAAGAGCTGCAAAAGGTTTGGAGACCGTTCTGCATAATGCCATAGCGGAGCTGGGAGAGGCCTTGAGAGGTTGACCAATGTTCTAGCCTTCTTGAGAGCCCTTCTCCAGATAAAACATGGACAAGACGTAAACGTCATTGTTGTACCCACCGTTGTTGCCAGAGAGCCTTGGGGTCTAAGGCTGGTGAGCAATAGCAGTTCGAGATTCAGGAGCGTTGCTAACAGACCCCTAATTAGAGGACCTTGTAAAGTCGGGACTTTGTTGGCTACATGGCGATCCAAAGT
This sequence comes from Palaemon carinicauda, assembly GCF_036898095.1. NCBI lineage: Eukaryota > Metazoa > Arthropoda > Malacostraca > Decapoda > Palaemonidae > Palaemon > Palaemon carinicauda. Next base: position 306,375 of record NW_027171717.1, read on the forward strand.
CCATCTGGTATACCTTATCTGAGATGCTGTGCACAGATTGTCGGCGAGCACGTTCTTCCAGCCTGGAATGAAGCAGGGTGATAGTGGTACCGAATGGACTTTGGCCCATCTTAGTGTTTATACTATTAGATGAGAAGAGGCTACGAGCTTGTCGATGTGAGTCTCTATGTGGTGTGTGGTGTGTCGTCCATCACATCACTGAGTGGTCTGTTAGGAACCGATAAGGCTGCTGAAGGACCGGAAAGTTGGCCTTCATCTCTCAAGAGATTTAAGTGAAGGTACTTTTGGGCTTTGTCTAGAGGGCTGAGGTTGTGTGGTGCAGCAATATGGTCGTTCCTTTCTTCTTTTTCCCGATTCAAGTCTCTTGGAATGGAAGTCGTTCTCGTTTCGAGAAGGTTTTGTGGAGATTGGTGTCTAGAATCATTCCCAGATACACCAGTCTCCTGGGAGGGAAGTAGGGAAGACTTCCGTAGGTTTAACCTGATCACGGGATCTTGGTGAAAAGACTTCATAAGTTCCAGTATTAATGCAAGGTTGCCACTGAGTCTGCTATGGTCAGTCAGTCGTCCCGAGAGAGAGGAGACAGAAGCCGATCCTGTGAGACCAGGATGTGTGTAATGGAAAGACCGAAGCACAGTGCCCTAAACTGGTGTTTCTTGTTGGTCTGGACTGAATCTTCCAACCTTCCTAGATGGATGGTTTGGACCTGGGAGTAAGTGTCCTGAGGTCTTAGCCCTTGTTCAAAATCCAACATGGTGCGGACATCAACCCAAAGAGACAGCTCCTGGCTGATCCTTTTCCATGGAAGATTGTCGACGCTGGAGTCTTGACTTGTGTTGCAAAGGATCAGGCGCGATACCCAGTGTAAGAATTTTTCTCTTAGAGAGCATTTCTTTAACTAACAGAAGGAAGGCAACGCTTAGCCTTACCATGCGCCCTGATGGGATTAATGCTTTTCCTTAGAATAGAATCAATCTGGCAAATGTTAATCAATGGTTAACTGTTGAGTATCGTGGTTACTGGGCAGTTGGAGAGTGCTCGCAAGTAGTTCCCTGTCGGCAAGCCGTTGATGAGGGTTGTCGAACTTTTGCCGATCACTTTAGTGTGATGGCGAACGGCCAGTAGCGAGAAGTATGTTGTATACCTTCTGATCTAGGAACTACAGGAAGTGGTTGACTAGTAAGTTCGAGTCACGAACTGCTGGCAAATTGCCGATGACCGATGAATCGGTGGTCTGTGAGCCGATGGTGAGTTCAAGATCAGCAAGCTGATTAAGGTTACCCTCAGTTGGTCAGAGATGAGCAAGCTGAAGATGGGCTGGTCAGAGACCAGCGAGCTGAGTTCAATGATTGAAGAAAGATGATCTGCCCATCAGTGATCTAGTGATCAGTAAGCTGATGACTGGTTATTGACTAGCAATCGGTGATTGGAAGTCATTGGAGGGACTAGAGGTCAAAAGATCAGCATTGAGCTAGCAATTGGCGATCTGGTGATCGGCGAACTAGCGATCAGTAAACTGTGAACTAGCCATCAGCAAACAGTAATCTAGAGATCAGTCTGTTGATGCTTTCCTGTTTGCTGATGGTGGTCTGTCAAGGAAAAAGAAACTTCAGAAGAGACAGGGACCAAGGATTCTCTGTTTCGATTCCCCATGTAGGATGGAATCTTCGGGATCTTGAATCCTTCTGTGAAGCCTTATTCCTCTTTTCCCGGTGGCAATGTTTATGTGTTTGCGGGGATGAATGGGGCAATGGTGACCTGTCCAAAAAGTTTTATTCCTTTTTACTGACTATTGCGCGAGTGTGTAGCAGAGTACTGGAGCGATGGTACACAGGATGATGCTGGTGCTTAATATCTGCCTGGAGAGTAGGCAAGCACTGGCTCTTGGGCAAGAGCTGGTGCATTGAATTTGCGAACCTTAACTCTTTGGCAAGACCTGGTGCATTTGATTCGGGTCCGTAACTGCGCAGGAAAGTGAGGAAGAGCGCTGACACACAGTAAGGCACTGTGTAGTTTTGTGCATTCTCCTTGGAATGCGTCGAAGTGTGTGACTAGTTGCGCAAGGGCGGGTGCATTGGCATGTGCGTGAGAAGACTACATGGAGACTGTTGGCACACGCGAGCGGAGGGCCATTGGCGCCCGCGCGCAGAAGACCATCGGCGTGCGCGGAAGGCTGCGTGCGTGCACGGAGGCCATCGGCACGTAAGGGCGTTGGCGCTCATGCGCGCTAGACTTTTAGTGAGCTCACGTGCGCGCAAGTCTGTTGGCGCGTGCAGGAGACCATTGGCCCCGTGCGCGGAACTGTTGCCACGTGCGTGCAAGACTATTGCCGCATGTGATACTATTGGCACGCGCGCAAGAGCATTGGCGCTTGCGCGGAGAATCATCGGCGCGTGTGCCAGAGACCATCGATGCCCGTGCGCGGAAGATCGTCGGTGCGCGCGTGCAAGAACATTGGCGCTAAAGCGCGCGGGAGACCATCGGTGCCCGCGCGTGGAAGATCGTCAGCCTGCGCAAGCAGAAGACTGTTGGCATGCGCGCAAGAGCAGTGGCGCTCGCGCGCAAGGAAAATCGTCGGCGCAAGCGCGCGCGGAAAATCATCGGGGCGCGCGCGGGAGACCATCGCCGCCCGCGAGCAGTAGATCGTGAGCGCGAGACTATTGGCACGCGCGCACAACACTACTGGCGCGCGCACAACACTATTGGCGAGCGCACGGGAGACCATCGGCACCCACATGCGGAAGATCGTCGGCGCTTGCGCGCGCAAGACTGTCGTACAGTGCGCGCGCGAAGGTAGCGCTAGTAGGTTGGCAGGACAGCACGTAGTGCGACCAGTGGCAGGACAATCAGGAACTGGGATGTGCCCTTTAAAAAGGGAGAGCATCCACCGATGGGGACCTTAAACAGGTCTGCGTTAGAGTCCAGGATCGAAGTCCAAAGGACTATGTTGCAGCGCAAGGTTGCGCTGGTAGATCGGTAGGTCAGCTGGCAGGACAATCAAAGGCTGATACGTCTGCTTGGCTGATGTCTCTTGGCCTCTGAAGAGAGGTGTCTCTAGAAGAGATTGGCCTCCCTCGCTGAACGAGAGAGGTGAATGACTTCGTAGAGAGAACATAGAAGAGACTAGAAGAACGCCCATTGAGGGCCGGTGGATCAGCAAGCTGACCTTTAACAGTAGCGATCCTCCGAAGAGGAGTCTCTATGAGTGGCCTCTCTCGCGAACGAGGGAGGTGAACACTTTGTTGAAGAGAATTGAAGACACCCATGAGGGCCGGTGGATCAGCAAGCTGACCTTTAATAGTAGCGATCCTCTGAAGAGGAGTCTCTATGAGTGGCCTCTCTCGTGAATGAGAGATGTGAACACTTCGTAGAAGAGACTAGAAGAACGCCCATTGAGGGCCGGTGGATCAGCAAGCTGACCTTTAACAGTAGCGATCCTCCGAAGAGGAGTCTCTATGAGTGGCCTCTCTCGCAAACGAGGGAGGTGAACACTTTGTTGAAGAGAATTGAAGACACCCATGAGGGCCGGTGAATCAGCAAGCTTACCTTTAACAGTAGCAATCCTCTGAAGAGGAGTCTCTATGAGTGGCCTCTCTCGTGAATGAGAGATGTGAACACTTCGTAGAAGAGACTAGAAGAACGCCCATTGAGGGCCGGTGGATCAGCAAGCTGACCTTTAACAGTAGCGATCCTCCGAAGAGGAATCTCTATGAGTGGCCTCTCCCGCGAACGAGGGAGGTGTACACTTTGTTGAAGAGACTTGCCAAGATTGTGCTCCACCCCTGAAGGAAGAGAAACTCAACGAGGAGGGAGAGAAGTCTAGGCGAAGGCAGCAACAGCAGTCGGAGATGATGAATTTATTAAGATGTGGGAAGTTCTCCCCCTGAAGGGAGAAACAACCTCACACCTGGGGAGGAAACTTCCCTCGGAAGGGAAGTTGTCCAACCCCTAGAGGCCAACCTCCTTTATTGTTCTAAGATAATCTGAAGTGCTGGTCATGTTGTCACGGGAGTACTTCTAAGAGAAGTGAGGACGCCTATGACGATGTCCTCTGAGGGACGTCATTGACAGCAGATTCCCCAGGCATGAACAGAACAATGCTTCGTTGGCACTCTTAGTCAAACGAAGAGAAACTGCATAGTTAACTGAGGAAAAAGAAATACAAATTCTTAACAGAAATTCCCTAGGGAGGAACCCCGAGGGAACAACATAAAAATTATATATTGTGCCCTTCCTTCCCCAGTCGCCATCCACGGGAGAAGTGGGAGGGGCGGGAACACTGTAATAAAACAGAATTATAACCATTTAAATCAGCTAAGAAAAAACACTAATAGTGAGAACTACTGATCCTCTAAAGGGAAGTGTTCCCCACGGAGAAAGCTGAAAAGTTGAAATACAATATTAATTTCACTTAAAGATAATTGAGACAAACAATCGGAAGAGCAGCCTAACCCACGCACGGAAAGGAAGGAGTTTCCCCAATAGTATGCTGTTGTTGTAAAGGTGAACAACCTCGAGAAGAGAAAGGCCGTAGTCAAACTTTGAGAGGACAACTTCCCTTCGCTCAAAAATCTATGATTTCCGTAGGAAAAAAGGAAAGGCGAAGGCACAGTTGAATGAAGAGAGTCCAGGCCATGACAATTCCCCTGCGGCGGCCGAATCAATGGATATAAGCCGACGTGAAGACCGATGGACCAGAGAGGGAAAGGTCGTTCCCCACGAAGTGGAACTGTGCTGGCCTTGCTACTACGCAAGTGTCATCGTATATGTATCACACACACAGCAAAAACACTGAAAAGGAAATTACCACATTTCTACACACATATATATACATAAACATTAAGAATGTTTTCATATATAAAGTATAAGAAAAGTAAGTTAAAAGACAAAAATTAATAGCAGTCCAGAATAGGCGAGGAGGGAGAGAGGAAACAACCGCTCTCGATCCAAGCTAAAAGTAAAGTGACTAAATCACAGGTGTGTGAACGGGAGTGGTAGCAAGCTACCCCCCACTACCCCCGCTAACTAGTGGTGTGGGTAGTTGACCCTCGCTAGATTTTAATGGCTCGTCATTTCAGCTCTGCCTAAAGTATAACCCCTAATAAATAGCGTGGTTTGTATTCCAGTTACGGAACAACTTCTGTTTCACAAAAGGAATAATGCTGCTGCCCAGTCTCTTGTGGAACTGTTCAACTGCAACTGATTAAAGGCTGTAGACGTCATACTTGGCTCCCGATCTGATATATTATATACAATGATACAAACGAGTTTATGTTTGTTAATTTTCTTTATCCTTATCTATGATTTACTCAAGTTACTCCTCTCTCTCATTTTTTTCTACCCATTCTACAATACATTACCGGTTCAAATACACCATACAAGAGAGGGAAAGTGGCTTTCTTAGGGACTGAGTGATCCTCCCATGCCACACGAGGAACAATGAAGGTTGCTGCGTAAGCTCACCCTAACATGGCCTACAATACTGCTGCGTTAACCATTATCTGAAAACTGGGCAACAGCTGTAACTGTTGTACCAGGCTCACCATATCCTTAACTGAACCCTTTATTACTGGCAAGCTGGTGGGGTCTGTCACTCCCTCCCTAAATTGAATAGCTACCAGTATATCTCAAGAAACTTTTTGTGAAATGCATACTACGAGCCTTATACTATTACTTCCTCTTCTGAGAAGTGTTCAAAGAAGAGAATATGAGAAAAAATGGAGTACGTAATCTTGCATCTTTATCCCCATCAAGCCTTTCTTTCCTGTTACCATGTGTGAATTAGGTGGTTTCTGAATAATAAGGAAGCAGTATGCTACAACCATAAGTATGTTGATACAACAAAGTAAGATTTCGATGATCAGTATTTCCAGGTATTGTGTCCTTTGTTTTTGCCTGTGATTAATTACATGTGAATGTTGTATGAAAAAGTACTTGCTCAACTTAAAGGGTTAACAATGTGTCCTCCATCCCAGAAATGACATTGTAAATCAGACGAGTGAGGACTGGAGAACAACCATACCTACACTTTCAGAATGATAATGCAAGACTGTTCCCATTGTAAACATGTCCACATGGAATCTTGAAGGTAAGACTGGAATAGATTTGGAATGAAGAGTTGGTAAGGGAAATGGTGCTAAACCAAAGAGTATGTCCTATGCTGTTGCTAACTAACCACCCCTACTGATAAATGGAGAGAAATGACCACCTGAACCAACCCTGCTCATTTCTAACCATTATCATCGCTGCTAGTCATTGGTTTTGGACATTTCCCTACCTGAACCTCGGTATCCCACAAGGGTCACCCATAATTGTCTTCACATAATGGGGTCTAAACACTATGGATCACTGGTAGAATTTTCACCCCAGAATCTCGACGTGTAGAATCGTCACTCCAGAAAATCTCACCTGTGGAATCATCAGCCCAGGTATCTGACTTATATATTTACCTGTAGAATCATCACCATGTTTATAACTTGTAGAAATATAACAAATTATGAAATTCTGAAAATATCTATACATTTCCATCGCTGGTGATTATGTGAGTTGACAATACTGAAATATTGGGCTTCGATCCCGAATACAGTTCTAAAGATTTTTCCTCCACCGTGGCTTGCTATGCTCGCAAAATTAACATTACATTACTGATCCTATGTTCTGGTAAGCAGTACAAGTTTAGCTGCACTCTCAAGCTCAGTGGGTCATTACATATAATGTAGAAATTTAAAGGTACTGTAGTTGAGAAAACTCAATTAATAGGATCATCACTATAGAATCGCCACCTGTAGAATCGTCACCCCAGGGCATCTCACCTGTAGAATCGTCATTCTGAAGGACCTTGTGATGACAATTTTACAAGTGATCCAAAATGGTTAAAATACGATACATAAATTACTAGCGAAACTGGAATTCGCTGTAAGAAATGGACAAGCCCTGGCTAGTTTGGCAATTTCCTCTCTATGTTTAAAGGAAGCTGGGGAATAATAACTTGTGTATCGGTCGATTCAAATATGAAGCCTTTCTCACTCTTAACTCTATTGCTTGTTTACATTTGGGAGACTGATGGGGATTTAATGGCATTGCTCGAGTTTGCTTTTGCAAGTTTTATATTTGTGCACAAGTTCCCGGATGTGGTTCAACAACAACCAATTTTTTTTTTTCATCCTCCCCCTCAGTTTTAACTTCATCCCCATCACAAAGATGTCTCCAGGAAGGAAGTACAATCTATTCTGAAATTTGGTGTAATTTAAGCTATGTCGGTTATCGATTTTGATAAAAACACACTGTTAAGTGTATAGCTATCGTTGCTCATGTTATAGTAAAAGATAATACCAAATTAGTGACCCACATGGCTGATGAACATGGCACATCCATGTACCAGTGCCAGAATATAGGAACAGTGAGATTTTGTTTATTTGCAAACGAAGTGAGCTATGTGGATTAAAATCCATTAGAATGCAGTGAATCAGAGAATTGTGACATTTTAATTCTTAGCCACTTACATGAACCATATATTTTTCCAACCGGTTATCTTGTGATTATTTTGCATTTCTGACTAATATTGCTGCAAATAAACTGTTTTTGGCATTCCCTATCCCCAAAAACAACCGATATCCCACTGTTGTCTCCCATAATTGTCTTTATTTAAAGGGGTCCAAAAACTCATAAAAGCATAAAACACAAAAGTAGTTGAAATAAATGGTAAATATATAATACTAGGTTCTAGCCAGATACATGAACTATATATTTTTCCTACTGGCTATATTGTGTTTTATGCATTTCTTACCATGATTACTGTATTGGGGAAAACCACCCGTTCATGAGTTTTTGGGCCCCATTATATAAAGACAATTAAGGGGGACCCCAGTAGGAAATCAGTTTTTTGGGGGGTGGAGAAAGGCCAAAAAAGTAATTTGCAACACTAATAATGGTCAGAAATGCATTACAAACACTAGATAACTAGTTGGAAAAATATATAGTCCCTGTAAATGGCTGGAAATTAAAGTATTATAATTATCTAGGATTCACTTCACGTCCTTCTAATGGTTTTTGCTCAGCCGTGCCATCACTTTGCTCGCGAAAAAAGAAAATCTGCAACCTCCATATATACTGGCAAGCAATATGTTGAGCTGTGTTCACAATCCCTGTGGCTCATTATTTCGGGGTTATTTATTTTACTTTCACATGGGTAACAATAGCTATACACTGAGCGGAGAGCATTTCTATCCTAATTAATTGCTGGCATAGATGAAATTACACTAAATTTCTAAATAAATTGTACTTCCCTTAAGTTCACTCTTGGAGACATCTTTATGTAATGGTGGTTTAACTCAAACTGAAGGGGAGGGTAAAAAAAAAAATGGCTATTGTAGAACATCATCCAGGAACTTTTTCATAAATATTTGGAGGCCCCTAATTGATTAATAAAAGCTAGGTAATGATTACATCATACAAAATTCACTAAGCTGGGGAAAGATAGACTTCACATTTTAATCGACCAAGTTATTATGAGCCAGCCCCCATTAAGCATATAGAGAAAAAAAAACTAGTCAGCACTCGTCCATTTCTTATGGAAAATTTCTGTTTTACTGGTAATTAGAAGCATCATATATTTGCCAAATAAATTGGTCATGTATTTGGCTAGGAATTAAAGTATCATACATTTATCCAAATGGGATCTTTATTTCGGCCACAAATAATTAAATTTAGAGATATGGGAGCCTTCTAGGAGAATAGAGAAAATATGTAAATTGAGATTAGCTGTAACAAACAAACGCTACCTAACCTATCCGAAGAGAAAACATACATATTATGAGAAACCTTCTAACCTAAAAAATCTCATCTAACCTAACCTAGACAAAAACGTGAGTATTTGTTTACAAGACCACACTCTCCATTTGCTCCAAAACTATGCAGTCCTGCAGCTCTCCTCTTCTTGTACAGTAATTAGGAGGTTCTTTAAATGCTTGAAACGCAAAAAATGGGTAGATATGTTGAGCAACGTTGGTAGAAGCTATAAAAAAAAGAAAAAAAAAACTAGCTTGGTTTCCTCACTAAACAACCTAGAACTGGCATCAACATAGTCAACCCAACAGAAGTTCATGATGCCAGAGTACATAAACAAGAATTTGTTATACCAGCGTACATATGATATATATTCAAAATGTATACTGAGTTAAAAATGCAGTAATTACTCAAAAGTAACCATGAAATGTAAATTCACAAAGTGACTTTTTTTTGTGTAATTACTCAATTTTTAATTTGGTAAATATTTTGAATATACAGTATATCAAATGTACTCTGGCATCACGAACTTCTGTTTATGCACGATGGCATCACAAACTTCTGTTTGGGATATGTTGATGTCGGTTCCAGGTAGTTTAGTGAGGAAACCAAGCTATTTTTTTTTATAACCCCTCCCCTCCTTGATCAACATATGTTAACATTTTTTTTTTTTACTTTCCCGGCATTTGAAGAACCCCCTAAATACTGTACAAGAAGAGGAGAGCTGCGGGACTGCATAATTTGGGAGTAAATGGAGAGCATGGTCTTGTATACGAATTATTTTTATTATTATTACTATCCAAGCCACAACCCTAGTTGGAAAAACGGGATGCTACAAGCCCAGGGGCTCCAATAGGGAAAAATAGCTAAGTGAGGAAAGGGAATAAGGAAACAAATAAATGAAGAGAACAAATTAACAATAAATCATTCTAAAAAAATTAACAACGTCACAACAGATATGTCATATATAAACTATTAACAACGTCAAACACAAATATGTCATATATAAGCTATAAAAACTCATGTCCACCTGGTCAACAAAAAAGCATTTCCTCCAACTTTGAACTTTTGAAGTTCTACTGATTCAACTACCCGATTAGGAAGATCATTCCACAACTTGGTAACAGCTGGAATAAAACTTCTAGAGTACTGCGTAGTATTGAGCCTTATGATGGAGAAACTGTCTGACCAAATTACACCCACCTAACCTAAGGATTGGGCCTACTTAATTTTGCCCTTTGTCCCCTTACCTCAAATAGAAAGATGAAAAACTACTCCACAAAGCAAAATACAACTTTTGGTTAGCCATTTTATTTACAGACGACTGTAATGTACACGAAAACGTCCAATATCCAAACATAAATATCAGAATCAACTACTGCAGGTCTGAACAACGAATTCAGAGGGCGTCAACTGACCACTTAAAATCATTAGAAGAATGGAAGACAAAATTGCTGTTAATTTGATAATCTTGAAAGAAACTAACCAATCATCTTTCGGCATTTTTACCGTACCCATAATTCATAACCAAAGACAAAGACAATCGGGCATTTTTACCCACATTGCATTGACAAAAACAAAATACCATCGGGAAATCAACTAAAATAACAACGTCGTAACTACATCCGTGAGATATGAATAAGGAGCAATATTCATCAGCAAATATTTCAAGGAATACTATATTCGTAACCCTTAATTTGTGAAATTATTATTATTATTATTATTATTATTATTATTATTATTATTATTATTATTATTATTATTATTATTATTATTATTATTATTATTATTATTATTATTAGCCAAGCTGCAATCCTAGTTGGAAAAGCAAGATGCTATGAGCCCAAGGGCTCCAACAGGGAGAAATAACCCAGTGATGAAAGGAAACTTTCTAGTCAGTGAGGTTTTCCAAAGCTTGAACAGCAAGAATTTCTTCATAAAATAGTGTGTGTTTCAGTGGTTTGTTGCCTTTTCGTTGGCACTGGAGACCTTCAAGTGACAGAGGTAGTCTATTCCATTCTATATCCATTGTTTGGAAGATTTACTTATGATTTCGAGAAGCGGTGTTCTCTCTCTCTCTCTCTCTCTCTCTCTCTCTCTCTCTCTCTCTCTCTCTCTCTCTCTCTCTCTCTCTCTCTCTCTCTCTCTCTTATTATTTCCTTTTTCAGTGCTACATTATTAGATATGACAGTCACTGGCTTATGCAATTTCTAGGTGTTTTAACTTCATAATATTTCACACTTCTTTGAATTTTTAGTGTGTTTAATTATCGCCAAACTAGCTATTTTTTTTTTTTTACTTTTTATCATCATTATGACAAGATAAAATAGTATATTATACCCAATCTTACAAATCAGGTGATATCCTACTGTATAAAACCAAAAACAAGGGTACTGTATCTTTTTAATGTCTTCAACTGGCTTCGAGTAGAGTCCTTTTGCTTGAGGGTACACTGTTCTATCTTATTTTTTAAAGAAGTTTTTACAGTTTATATATGAAAGATCTAATCTATTGTTGTTACTCTTCTTAAAATATTTTTCTTTGATTGTATATTACTTCTCTTGTGGTTTATTTATTTCCATGTTTCCTTTCCTCACTGGGCTATTTTTCCTTGTTAGAACCCTTGGGCTTATTGCTTCTTGATTTTCCAATTAGGGCTATGGCTTACCTTGTAATAATAATAATAATAATAATAATAATATTAATAATAATAATAATAATAATAATAATGTGGATTATTTCAGCCTATGAATCTGGAAACCCATAGTGCATCGATTTATGTAATATTTATCCTATTACTTAGTATAAATATTTTTCATACACACATCGATGTTTTTCCGAGGTTCATATCTATAATCAAATATCTAGTTTGTTAAATTAACTTATATGGTTTTGACTGCTCGGGTACAATAGTAAGTAATAATAGTTTAGGAAATAGTTAGTAAATATGACTTATTTTGCATCCCATTATTAAAAATAGCTTCGCTGTAATCTTAGAAACGGGTGACAAAATAGTTTTCTATTAATACTTTAGGAATCTAGGTGACCTACTTAAGAGCAAATTATATGCTAAAAATGTACTCTCTCTCTCTCTCTCTCTCTCTCTCTCTCTCTCTCTCTCTCTCTCTCTCTCTCTCTCTCTCTCTCTCTCTCTCTCTCTCTCTCGTTATAGCATTTCTCTAATCATGTAAAAAGTTCTCGCACGAACAAGAATCTGACAACTTTTTTATTGAATCTAGTGGAAACGAGAAAAAAGATGGAGGAAACATGGAACTTCAAACTTTTGGTTTCATGGATTACCTGCATTAACGATAATGTTCTCTTTTATTATAGTTCTCTATCTCTCTCTCTCTCTCTCTCTCTCTCTCTCTCTCTCTCTCTCTCTCTCTCTCTCTCTCTCTCTCTCTCTCTCTCTCTAGTGTTCTGTATGCCGGTGAGTGAATACACTTGTGCGACCCTATACATATCCTGATTTAACGCGGATAACAAAAGGCTATCGAGTGCAATATAGCTACAAGTTTTCGTGAATAGTCGGTGATTAGTTTGAGGTCAGAAAAGTGGGATAAAACGTCGGCATAGGATAGTTATCTTGTGAATTACTAAAAATCTGATCAAGATGGCGCTCTATAATACAGGCAAAGCTTGGAGGGACATTGCTGCAGTCAGCAAAAGTAAATTCCATGAATTGGCAAAACAAGAACTCGACCGTCTGATAACAGAGGTCATTAGTAACTCCAACCAGTGTGACGGAAAAATATTCACAGACATATTGAAACAATATGATCCAACAAACTGGAGCAAATCTGCGGAAAACATCAGCAAAATAATAGAAGAAATTCCAAAGAAGATACAAGTGATGAAAAGACTTATAAAGAAAGTTTACATCAATCAACACATTCCATCAAAGAACAAAAAGAAGTCCAATATGGTGAATATGCTGATCGATGCATTGGGAAAAAGAATACCAAAAAGGTGCAATACATGTAAGATATGGTATTCCATTAATAATCCTCAACAACTGATTAGGAAATGCGATGCCTGCCATGCTCCAACACACCCTACATGTGCAATAGAGACACAAAGGTATTCTGCTCAACATGCTTAGTCTGGATAGAAAATATAATTAAGTCAGGACTAAATCTGCAAATAGTTGAAGAAGAAGAAGAAGAAGAAGAAGAAGAAGAAGAAGAAGAAGAAGAAGAAGAAGAAGAAGAAGAAGAAGAAGAAGAAGGGAAAAATGAACCGGATATGTGTAAGGATGCAGAGGAAATCATTGATGTAACTCATGATGCCATCCAACAACATACTTGCGAAGAAATAAATTATCAGATGGAAACAAATAATAGACTCAAGAGACTCTACCCAGACCTACATACTTTAAGAGAAGAGCAAGAACAAGAAAAAAAAGAAAAGAAAGATATAGTCTGCAATTTGCTGAAAAGAGGGAATTGCAGATTTGGCGAAAGATGCTACTACAAGCATCCAAAGATATGCCATAATTATGAAATATATGGTGAATATGCGTATTTAGACGGATATGGAGACGAATGCAGAGATCTCCATCCAAAAATATGCAGAAACCTAAAAGAAGGAAAAGGAAGCTTTTTCAAAAAAAATGCCGATATATGCATCCTACAACCATGAATGAAAGTAAGAAAACTCAGCAAACTGAAAAGAAAAAGGAAAGCAAAAATCAAACAAAAAAAGAAACAAAAAAGCAGGCAGCGTATACACTGCGCTATGCACCAAAGGCCCCAAAGATATGATGCCTTTCAACCCAAATATGAACATTTAGAGCCCAACAACAAAGAATGCATCTATAATGCCAGGGGTTGGTGCAGATATGGGGATAATTGCAGGTATACACACAAAAATAAATATGAAGGCAAAAGAGCGAATATAATAGAACAGTTGGATTTTTTAATGACAGAATTCCTGGAAATGAAGAAAAGAACATCATATCAGAACAGGAAGGAAGCATGGGAGAATCCATATTATTACCAACATTAAATAATGGGGATGAAACACAAACCATAATAGTGATGAATGCAAAGGGTTTAGTCACAAGTAACTCTAAAAGGAAAACTACAATATTCACTCTTTTTTATATGTATACATACAACCACTTTCTTCTATCTGTTCTTTCCAATCCACGAATCGAAAGTTAAAATCTCCGGATAGGAGTATATTCCAGTCTTTATGGTTTCTACATATATCATCTATTTTTTCTATCATCATGTCAAACTCCTTAGTATTTTGGGGTCTGTAAACTACAATATTCACTAGTTTTTCAAATTCAAATTCTACCGCAATCAATTTACATTCTCTGTTGCTGTATTTTTCACAAACTTTTCCTTGATTTGTGTCTCTTCCATTTATTGCGGTTCCCCCTTAATTCCTATTTGTTCTTTCTGATCTTTAAGTTTGGAAACCCTTTATCTGGTCATCACTGCCAGTCTCTTGGGAATACCATGTTTCACTTATATTTATTATATCTATTTCTTTTCAATTTGGGTTAGTTCATCTAAATTAACTTTCCTTTCGTGGATTGGAAAGAACGGATAGAAGAAAGTGGTTGTATGTATACATATAAAAAAGAGAGTAGTAGTAGCGCAGAAGAGAAGCGGCAATTTGAAAAGCTTCAAGATATGATATTAGAACATGATATGCAACAAATAAACCACATTCCAACAAGAAAGGAAAAGTCCTAGATCTAGTATTTGTGAATAAGGTCAATTATGTTAAAGAAATAATAGTGTATAACAAGGAAATTTCAGACCATAGTGTCATAGAATTAATAGTCCATTCCAAAGCAAGTGATCGCAAAATTAATCAATGCACAAAACCTTGGGAAGGATGTGGAAAATATAATTTTTATAGTAAGAATATAAAATGGTTAGAAATAAATGAAGAACTGAACAAAGAATGGAAAAATGTATTTGTAAGTGATAATGTACTGGTAAATACGGACATACTGTACAAAATACTGGAGAAAATTGTTAAAAAATATGTACAAAAAAAAAAAAACAATAAAAAAAAGACATGCATACCAAGAGACAGAAGGATCTTATTTCAGAAAATTAGAAAGTAGAAGAAAACTCTTGCAAAAGAAAAAAAATGTGTGGAAAATGATGGAAATAAAATGTAAGATAGAAAATGCAGAACAAAAGATTATACAATCGAAAGAAAATTAAAAAAGGGACTTATAAGAAAGGACACTTCAAAATATAAACAAAAACCAAAAGTACTTTACTCCTATGAAAAAAAAGATTGATAAAGGGATATTAAAAATAGGCCCTCTAAGAATTGAAGGATGGGTAACGAATGAAAAAAAGGAAATATGCAATATATTAGCAGAAAAATATAAGAGTGAGTTCACGCCAAGAATTGCGAATGAGAATAATGAAACAGAAATGAGAGAAGAAAATGTTGAATATCTAACGGATATAGATATTAATGAAGCAGATATTTTCAAGGCTATAAAAGAAATTAAAAATGGATCGGGAGCTGGACCAGATGGAGTTCCAGCGATTTTGTTAAAAAAAACTGCAAACACTATCGCGAAGCCGCTTGCAATACTGCCAAGACAAAGTGTAGATATGAGCGAGATATATGTTAAAAATAATTTAGCTTATATAACCCTTATCTTCAAAAGTGGATCAAGACTAGAGGCAAGCAATTATAGGCCTGTTAGTCTAACATCCCATATTATGAAAGTGTATGAGAGGGTAAAAAAAAACAAAATAATGAATCATTTGATTGAAAATAATTTGTTTGATATAGGTCAACACGGTTTTGTGCCCGGAAACAGTACACAACCCCAACTGATAGCACACTATGAAAACATATACAAAAATATGTTAAATGAAAAAGACACAGATGTGATCTATCTAGATTTTGCAAAAGCCTTTGACAAGGTAGACCATAATATATTAGAGAAAAAAATGAGAAAGCATAATATTGTGGGAAAGATAGGAAAATGGGTGAAAGAATTCCTGCAAAACAGAAAATAGATAGTGGTTGCAAATGACGAGAAATCAGATGAAGCTCAGGTAATATCTGGCGTCCCACAAGGTACGGTATTAGGTGCACTGCTGTTTG
The DNA here is from genome assembly GCF_036898095.1 of Palaemon carinicauda. NCBI lineage: Eukaryota > Metazoa > Arthropoda > Malacostraca > Decapoda > Palaemonidae > Palaemon > Palaemon carinicauda. Next base: position 322,260 of record NW_027171717.1, read on the forward strand.
TTATTATGATCTTAGACATAGACTGTGATGTTGAAAACTCTGTAGTGAGAAGTTTCGCCGATGACACAAGAATAAGTAGAGAAATGACTTGTGATGAAGATAGGAACTCACTACAAAGAGATCTAAACAATATATATGTATGGGCGGAGATAAATAGAATGGTATTTAACTTCGATAAATTCGAATCAATAAATTATGGAAACAGAGAAGGAATGGTATATGCATACAAGGGACCTAATAACGAGACAATCACAAACAAGGAAGCAATTAAAGACCTTGGTGTAATGTTGAATAGGAATATGTTATGCAACGACCAAATAGCTACACTGTTGGCTAAATGTAAAGCAAAAATGGGAATGTTATTCAAACACTTTAAAACAAAAGAAGCTGAACACATGATTATGCTTTATAAAACTTATGTACGTAGTACACTCGAGTACTGCAATGTGATATGGTACCCACACTACCAAAAGGATATTGCACATATAGAGAGTGTACAAAGGTCCTCTACTGCTAGAATAGAAGAAGTTAAGGACCTTGACTACTGGGAAAGACCAATTTTTAAAACTATACAGTCTAGAAAGAAGAAGAGAACGCTACATGATAATATAAGCATGGAAGCAGATAGAAGGAATTACTGAAAACATCATGGAGCTAAAAATATCAGAAAGAGCAAGCCGAGGTAGATTAATAGTGCCAAAAAATATACCAGGAAAACTAAGGAAAGCGCACAGGACAATAATCCACTACGCACCAGCATCGATAATGCAGCGACTATTTAATGAGCTGCTAGCTCATCTAAGAAACTTATCAGGAGTGAGCATAGATGTGTTTAAGAATTAGCTCGATAAATATCTAAGATACATTCCAAACCATCCAAGACTGGAAGATGCAAAATACACCAGAAGATGCATTAGCAACTCTCTGGTGGATATACGTGGTGCCTCACACTGAGGGACCTGGGGTAACCCAAACATAAAATAAGGCAATAAGGTAAGTGAGGCAAAGAGGGCAGCTGACCTGAGGTAGGGTCAGGTATTGGGTCATTCATATGAAGAGAATTAGAAGTTTTGGAAAGAAGTGAAGAGAGTAAGGAAGGCTGGTTCAAGAATTGAAGAGTCAGTGAAAGATGGAAATGGAAGGGTGTTAAAAGGAGAGGAGGCAAAGAAAAGGTGGGCGGAGTATTTTGAAAGTTTACTGAATGTTGAGGAAAATAGGGAGGCAGATATAATTGCTGTTGCAGGTGTTGAGGTGCCAGTGATGTGAGATAAGAATGAGAGAGAGATTACAAGAGAGGAAGTGAGGAGAGCATTAGGTGAAACGAGAGTAGGAAAAGCATCTGGTATGGATTGTGTGAGAGCTGAGATGTTGAAGGAGGGGGGTGTGACTGTACTTGAATGGTTGGTGAGATTGTTTAATATGTGATTTGTGTTGTCAATGGTACCAGTAGATTGGGTTTGTGCGTGTATTGTACCACTATACAAGGGTAAGGGAGATGTGTATGAGTGTTGTAATTCAAGGGGTATTAGTTTGTTGAGTGTAGTTGGAAAAGTGTAATATGATTAAGGATAAAACAGAGAATGCAATCTTAGGAGTACAGGGTGGTTTTAGAAGAGATAGGGGTTGTATGAATCAGATTTTTACAGTTAGGCAGATATGCGAGAAATATTAAGCAAAAGGTAAGGATGTGTATGTTGCATTTATGGATCTGGAGAAAGCGTATGAGAGAGTTGATAGGGAAACAATGTGGAATGTGATGAGGTTATATGGAGTTGGTGGAAGGTTGTTGCAAGCAGTGAAATGTTTCTACAAAGGTAGTAAAGCATGTGCTACGATAGGAGATGAAGTGAGCGATTGGTTTCCCGTGAGAGTGGGACTAAGACAGGGATGTGTGATATCACCGTGGCTGTTTAACTTATATGTTGATGGAGTGGTGAGAGAGGTGAATGCTCGAGTGCTTGGACGAGAATTGAAACTGGTAGACGAGAATGACCATGAATGGGAGGTAAATCAGTTGTTGTTTGCGGATGATATTGTACTGGTTGCAGACACAGAAGAGAAGCTTGGCCGATTAGTGACAGAATTTGGAAGGGTGTGTGAGAAAAGGAAGTTGAGAGTTAAAGTGGGTAAGAGTAAGGTTATGAGATGTACGATAAGGGAAGGTGGTGCGAGGTTGAATGTCATGTTGAATGGAGAGTTACTTGAGGAGGATCAGTTTAAGTACTTGGGGTCTGATGTTGCAGCAAATAGTGGAGTGGAAGCAGATGTATGTCAGAGAGTGAATGAAGGATGTAAAGTGTTGGGGGCAGTTAAGGGAGTAGTTGAAAAATAGAAGGTTGGGCATGAATGTTAAGATAGTTCTGTATGAGAAAGGGATTGTACCAACTGTGATGTATGGATAGGAGTTGTGGGGAATAAAAGTAACGGAGAGAGACAGAAATTGAATGTGTTTGAGATGAAGTGTCTAAGAAGTATGGCTGGTTTATCTCGAGTAGATAGGGTTAGGAACGAAGTAGTGAGGTGTAAGAAATGAGTTAGCAGCTAGAGTGGATATGAAGGTGTTGAGGTGGTTTGGCCATGTTGAGAGAATGGAAAATGGCTGTCTGCTAAAGAAGGTGATGAATGCAAGAGTAGATGAGAGAAGTACAAGAGGAAGGCCAAGGTTTGGGTGGATGGATGGAGTGAAGGAAGCTCTGGGTGATAGGAGGATAGATGTGAGAGAGGCAAGAGAGTGTGCTAGAAATAGGAATGAATGGCGAGCGATTGTGACGCAGTTCCGATAGGCCCTGCTGCTTCCTCCGATGCCTTGGATGACCATGGAGGTAGCAGCAGTAGGGGATTCAGCATTATTAAGCTTCATCTGTGATGCATAATGTGGGAGGGTGGGCTGTGCTACCCTAGCAGTACCAGCCGAACTCGATTGAGTCCCTTGTCAGCCTAGGAGGAACGTAGAGAGAAGACATCCCCTTTTTTGTTTCATTTGTTTGATGTCGACTACACTCCAAAATTAGGGGAAGTGCCTTGGTATATATATATATATATATATATATATATATATATATATATATATATATATATATATATATATATATATATATATATATATATATATATATATATATATATGTCACATCTGTGTGTGTTTTTAAATGCTGTTACATTATTTATTTTTATTTCAGTATGTTATCAGTGTTGGAGCTCATGTTTTTGTTCAGTGACCCCACCCCCCTTTAGTAGTTGTTAACTATTGAACAACTGTTATTAACTTTTGTTTACTTTACTTTTGGTTGGATCGGACTAAGGGTGTCAGCGACGGGGCTGTGGTGGGGTTGCTGAGTGTTCAGGACGCGAGTTCGGGCAATATTTTCTCCCCTACAAGACGTACGCTGCAGCGATCCATATCATCAAAATTCAAGTTTGACTTCTTCATCGACGGAATTATATTTGCTTCGCTTTGAGGATTTAGCGAGTGAGGAAAGTGTCACTCGCGACTGCTTTTCTTCTTGATATCGGCACATACACGTTTGCCGGCAAGCACGTAAGTCACGTGGGACTCGTCTTTGCTTTTTTGCATCCCCTCTCGTGCAAGGAGTGCACATAGAGGTGTGGCTGACGTAGGACCCCAGCTCTGTAGGATTTGCTTCCATTGTACCTTGCCGTACCTCCCTGTACCTCACCATGATCAAGAATCTTTGTGTTTCATTATACGTCGGGGGTTGAATAGCCCGTGAGGAGCCATGTAGGGAGCCATCCCATAGGTAAGAAGTTTTCCCCTTTTTCGTGCATCCTTGAGTAGCCATGTTTGCAAGAATTAATTTCATTGGAGAGGGACATTGCCCTCGTAGACGTCTTAAGTTGATTGTGGCTGACCTACTGCACTTTTATACTTGCTGAGAGACGAGTTGTGTTGGTCTCAGCCCTTATAGGCGAGGCGTAAGGTTTGATATATATATATATATATATATATATATATATATATATATATATATATATATATATATATATATATATATATATATATATATATATATATATATATATTAATAAATAGATGTATCTTTTCATGATTCTCTTTCAGGGAAAATTTTACTAATTTTGTATGTCTTGTGTGTATTGATTATTTAGTTAGGTAGGTAGGATTAAGGTTTATTCAAGTTAATTATCCCATTCATGTTTATGATTGTTTCTTGTTAAACTTAAGGTATAGTCTTTGGAGCCCACTCTAGTTGAGCACATAACCTTGATGTTTAGTGTTATAAGTTTTTGCATTCATTCTTTATGCTTAATGATTAAGTTTTTGATATTAATTTTTGCAAGGAATTAAGCTTTTGTTCCTGTAGGATTAAGTATTTCCTTGTACATTTTCATGTATGTTCATTTAAGTCTTTGAGATGACTTGGTACAAGGTTATTTTAGTTTTAGGGTCTTAGTCTTAAGATATTAATTTATTGTTATTAAACTTTGTTCATTTTCTTGGTGTTTGACTGTTGCCTCCCCATTCTCTGTACTTGCATATTTACCGCCAACTATCTCATTTAATATCCAATAAAGAATGTAGGTCACTGCCTACCCAAATCGAGCCGTGATATTGTGGCGACCGTGACAGGAAAGTTTGCGGGTGCATGCAGAGATTGTGGTGGTGGAGCATCACTGAGGCTTTCGGTTATTGTTTGATATAAGTTTGTTTTTGTAAATTAGTTGTTGGTATAATGGAGGGTGTTGTTTTTTACCCAAGTGCCATTTTAGGGTCCGTAGATTGTGCCCAGTATGTCCATGTACTAAATAAGAATTATTTGATGCAATGTGCTCAGTGGTGAGGTCTAACTTTTAAGGCCTCAGCTACTCGTGCTCAGATACTGGAATTGGTAGTGTCCAGGTTGCCCTTATTTGCCAGTGATGAGGAGGGAGTAACTTCCGATGGCAAGTCTGACTCAGTGTCTGATGGCGTGTCCAAGGAGGGGAGAGAGGAGGATGTAAGTGTTAATCCTGGTTTATCTTTGTTCGAGGATCCGTCCCCGGTGAATCCGCTTTATGAGGGTCCAGCTAATTTTCCCTTAAAACCCAACACCTCTACTAATCCTTTTATTTCAGGAGGTAGGCAAGTAAACACCATTAATCCTACTCCTTTTAACCAAAGTCCAGGAGGAGAGGAGTATCAGTTAATTTGTAAACGGATAGAGCTTTTGAAACTGGAGCACGAGGAGAGTGAAAGGGTCAGGAAACACGAGCTTGAGATTATTAGGTTAAAATGTGAGTTGGCTAGGTGCCAAGCAGGGTCTCATCAAGTTATTTCTCCTAATGTGTTAAGCCAGGACAAATTTAATATTGGGGCTGCGTTGAAGTTAGTCCCTCTTTTCGAGGAGAGTAATGTTCCCGAATTCTTTAAGGTCTTTGAAAGGATTGCAACTCGTCTGGTTTGGCCTCGAGAATTCTAGACAGTACTCATCCAGTGCAGACTGGTAGGGAAAGCCTTAAGAGTGTATAATGCTTTAGAGGAAGGCATTGCCCGGGACTATAATAAGGTAAAGTCTCTGGTACTTAAGGCATAGGATTTGATACCTGAGGCTTATCGGTTGAAGTTCAGGACGGTAAATAGGCCCCCTTCCATGACCTTCGTGGAATATGCTTGTCTCAAGGAGGAATAATTTGACGACTGGGTGAGAAGTCGTCAGGTTGGGACTTTTTCCTCCTTAAGAGAGCTCATGTGTCTTGAGGAATTCAAGAAGGTTTGTGAAGGGGAATTGAAATTACACCTAGAGGAGGTGAAGGCTGTTAATCTTGCCACTGCGGCCCAAATTGCAGATGAGTTTGTTCTAACCCATAAGGCTGGGTCAAGTGGTTTTAGTTTTACTAATTCGTCCTCTCCTCATTTCAGTCCTTCTAAAATAACCAGCCAGGGTATAAGTTGGTCTGATAATAATAACTAGGGTAATAAGACCTTTAATCAACACTTTTTTTTTCTCCCCCTAATAAGCAGGTAACTCCTGGAAAAACAGGCACTTTTCACGGGAACTGCTTCTGGTGTAAGAAGCCGGGACATCACCAGGCTCAATGTTTTCCCTGGAGGAATTACTTAAGCCAGAACCCCACCAATCCTGCTAGTCGGTCTCCTGTATTAGCGGTAGCTGGAGTAGATGACATGGGGTCTCATACTAACCAGGAGAACATCAATATTCCTTCGGATCACAGCATATCCTCCCCAGTAGATAAAACTAAACCTTCTTTGTGACCTTTTAATAAATATGTACACGAAGGTAGGCTGAACACGTCTTCTGGTTAATTAGATCTTAAGTTTCTAAGGGATACCGGGTCAGCTAGGTCCTTAGTATTAGCTATGTCTTTAATGAAAATGTGCTTTTTTTCAGGTGAATATGTAGTTCTGGGTGGATTCCCAGACACTTTTGTATCGGCGCCTTTAATTCGGGTAGAGGTGTCTTTCCCTGAATATAGTGGCCGTAATGAGCTGGCTGTGGTAGACAGTTTGCCAGTCCCAGGGATCGACGGCATTTTGGGAAATGATGTGGAAACAGACACTCAAGGACATGAGGTGTTTCCCATTGTATCTATCAGTGCTTGGCCAGTGACAGTAACTACTCGTGCTGCGGCTAAAAAAGCCGCTGAAGTTGATCTAGACTCGGATATTGTAGTAGTTTAGAGGTAGACATAGACGGCCCGGGTCAGTAGCATGTAGAAATAGTTTAGAGTTTTTTAAGATGTTGAAACCCGATTGTGACTGAAAATCCTTTATTCAAGCTCAGAAGGATGAATTTGATTTTGAGCTTGGAGGAACGGAGGACTTATCCAAGCCTAGGTTTGTAGTGTATGAGGGGCTGTTGCATTGTCTGGGCCGTCCGTTGACTAGGCCGGCGCTCTCGGCCTCTGGTAACGAACAGATGGTTGTTCTCACCAAGTATCGGGAGACTGTTTTGAGTTTGGCTTACGAAAATCCTTTTGCTGGCCACATTGGCATAGGTAAAACATTTCAGAAGTTAGCCAAGAGATTTTGGTGGCCGGGGATGAAGTCTTTGGTAAAGAAATATGTTGCCAATTGTGAAACCTGTCAGGTGATGGGGAAACCTAATCAAGGGGTTCCTAGGGCTCCCTTACATCCAATTCCTTTGTTAGGTGAACCATTTTCTGAATTAGTAGTTGATGTAGTTGGTCCATTACCCCGTACTAAAACAGGTTTTGTGTATGTTTTGACAATTATGGATAGGGCTTCCTGATACCCAGAAACAATCCCTATGAGGAGGATAACATCTAGGGCAATATTTGACAAGTTAATAGAATATTTTTTCCAGGTTTGGTCTTCCTTGTAAGATTCAGTCTGACTGTGGCTCGAATTTCACAAGTAAGATCTTTAGGAGTAAGTGTGCTGAATGGGCCATTCAGCACCTTACCAGTGTGCCATATCACCCGGAAAGTCAGGGGGTGATGGAAAGATTTCACCAGACCCTTATGTCAATGTTAAAAAATATTGTTTTGAGCAAGGAGAGGAGTGGGATAAGGGGCTTCCCTATGCTCTCTTTGCTATACGTAATCTTCCCAATTCCTCCACAGGTGTCGCTCCGTTTGATTTTGTCTTTGGACACAAGATTCTTGGTCTATTAAAGATTTTTCACGAGTTCTTGGAGTCCAGTGAAGTGATTGATCAGAGTGTAAATAAAGTATTAGATAACCTAAGAAGTAAGTTATCTGTGGCTTGGCAATTTGCCAAGGAGAATTATTCTCTGCCCAGGGTAAAATGAAGGCTAAGTATGATAAGAAATGTAAGGTACATTCTTTCGAACCAGGTGATTTACTCTTGGTTTCAGGTACAGGTCTCGGTGACTTTCTCGAGCCCAGATTTGAGCTAAAATCTTATCCTGTGGTAGTGTAGAACCCAAGCGGGTACCTTTGGAGTCGGTAGCTACTATTTTGGACTCTGTTGATTATTTTGAAGAGGATGAATTATGTCAGGTGTCTGCAGATGCTCTTAATACTAACTTTCAAAATTTAGAGTTATTAGAATCAGGGTTGAAGCATCTGGAGGCACCTCAAAGAGAAAATATATTAAATTTAATAATGTCTTTCCCTAATTTATGGCATGATTTTCAGGGACGGACTGGTCTTCTCCAACATGATGTAGATATTGGCGATGCTTTGCCAGTAAAGCATAGTCCATATCGACTGAACCTAGAGAAACGAGCCTTCGTCGAGAAGGAAATAAAATACATGTTGGAGCATGACCTCATTCAGCCCTCCATTAGTCCTTGGAGTTCTCCTGTGGTATTAGTAAAGAAACCCGATGATGAGTTTAGAATGTGCGTCGATTATAGAAAGGTCAACGTACATACTAAAAGTGATTCTTTTCCTCTTCCCAGAATTGACGACTGTCTCGATCAGATAGGACCCTCCAAGTTCATTACTAAATTAGATTTGTTGAAGGGGTACTGGCAGGTTTCTTTATCTGATCGAGCCAGAGAAATTTCAGCTTTTGCCACTCCATTTGGGTTGTATGAGTGGAAAGTCATGCCTTTTGGATTGAAGAACGCCGCTTGTACCTTCCAAAGGCTGATAAATAGAATTATTTGTGGTTTAAATGGTGTTGAAATTTATATTGATGACTTGGTAGTCTACAGCGATGATTGGGAGACCCATGTGCGTCGTTTGAAACGGGTATTTGAGGTCTTACTTGAGGCTGGTTTAGTAGTAAATTTGAAGAAATGTGAGTTTGGGAAGGCCAAGGTTAGCTATTTAGGACATGAGGTAGGTCTTGGGCAGGTCACTCCTAAAAGAGCTAACCTGGATGCCATAGTAGGATTGAAGAGACCGTGTAATGTCAGAGAGGTGCGTCGGATTTTAGGAATGCTGGGGTATTATAGGCGGTTTGTGCGGAACTTCTCTGACCTTGCTCAGCCTCTGACTGACTTGTTAAAAAAGGGTAAAAATTTTATGTGGTCAGCGGATTGTGAGAAGGCTTTTCTCAAAATGAAAACTTAGTTGGTTTCCCATCCCATATTAACCTCACCTAATTTTCAGGAGCCATTTATAATAGCTGTGGATGCTAGTGACGTGGGGATAGGCGGAGTTCTCTTCCAACGAGGTAAAGATGGTATAGTACGCCCAGTTTCTTACTACAGTCGTAAGCTGCTTGCGGCGGAAAGAAAGTACTCTACCATCGAGAAAGAAGCTCTACCCCTGGTCCGCACCTTGGTACATTTCAAGCCCTACTTCACCTATTTCCCATTCCCAGTAGAAATTTGGACGGACCACAACACGTTAATATTCATCGAGCGTATGAAGGGCGCTAATCAAAGGATTCTAAGGTGGGCTCTTGAGTTGCAAAAATTTCCTCTGGTTATTAAGCATGTTAGGCGAGTGGATAATTGCATCAGAGACACACTATCTCTTATGTAGGTCGGTATAACTCTGCACTGTTACCTTGGTCCCGATCACGCTCCTTGTGTATTATGTAGTAATAAGTTTCTTTTGTTAATTAATCAGTATTTCCTTTTTGTTGCCCCGGATGTTTATTGTAGGAAGTCAGAAGTTGACCGCTCCTCTACTTTTGGACAATCTATATTTAAAATTATTGATGGTTAAAGTCTGCCTCTTATGTGAAAGTTTTTGGTCTATGATTATTGGAGGTTTATGTTCAAAGTGTAGCTTGATCCTCGTACTGGTACATTGCCAGGAGGTGGGTTGTATCTTATTCCTGGAAGTGCGTAATACAATTTGTCATAGTGATTAGTTATTAGTTTTAAGGTAGTATTGGTTTAGTTGTAAGATACCCTTTGTTTGTTTTTTTTTTGAGTAAGGTAATTTTCTTAAAATTTGTCTGTCATTGTTTGTTATTTACTTTCCTAAAAATTTTAGTCCATTTGAATATTTTTTTTTTTTTTTGAAGGAGGGAGGTGTCACGTCCGTGTGTGTGTTTTTATATGCTGTTGCATTACTTATTTTGATTTCAGTATGTTATCAGTGCTGGAGCTCATGTTTTTGTTCAGTGACACCCCCCCCCCCCCTTTAGTAGTTGTTAACTATTGAACAACTGTTATTAACTTTTGTTTTTTTTACTTTTGGTTGGATCGGACTAAGGGTGTCAGCGACGGGGCTGTGGTGGGGTTGCTTAGTGTTCAGGACGCGAGTTCGGGCAATATTTTCTCCCCTACAAGACGTACGCTGCAGCAATACATATTATCGAAATTCAAGTTTGACTTCTTCATCGACGGAATTATATTTGCTTCGCTTTGAGGATTTAGCGAGTGAGGAAAGTGTCACTCGCGACTGCTTTTCTTCTTGACGTCGGCACATACACGTTTTCTGGCAAGCACGTAAGTCACGTGGGACTCGTCTTTGCTTTTTTGTATCCCCTCTCGTGCAAGGAGCGTACGTAGAGGTGGGGATGATGTAGGACCCCAGCTCTGTAGGATTTGCATCCGTTGTACCTTGCCGTACCTCGCCGTACCTCGCCGTACCTCGCCATGATCAAGGATCTTAGTGTTGCATTATACGTCGGGGGTTGAATAGCCCGTGAGGAGCCATGTAAGGAGCCATCCCATAGGTAAGAGATTTTCCCCTTTTACGTGCAACCTCAAGTAGCCATGTTTGTAAGAATCAATTTCATTAGAGAGGGACATTGCCCTCGTAGACGTCTTAAGTTGATTGTGGCTGACCTACTGTGCTTTTATACTTGCTCAGAGACGAGTTGTGTTGGTCTCTGCCGTTATAGGCGAGGCCTAAGGTTCGATATATATATATATATATATATATATATATATATATATATATATATATATATATATATATATATATATATATATATATATATATATATATATATATATATATATTTATATATATATATATATATATATATATATATATATATATATATATATATATATATATATATATATATATATATATATATATTAATGAATAGATGTATCTTGTCATGATTCTCTTTCAGGTGAAATTTTTCTAATTTTGTATATGTCTTGTGTGTATTGAATATTTAATTAGGTAGGTAGGATTAAGGTTTATTCAAGTTAATTATCCCATTCATGTTTATGATTGTTTCTTGTTAGACATAAGGTATAGTCTTTGGGGCCCGCTCTATTTTAGCACATAATCTTGATGTTTATTGTTATAAGTTATTGCCTTCATTCTTTATGCTTAGTGATTAAGTTTTTGGTATTCATTTTTGCATGGAATTAAGTTTGTTCCTGTAGGATTAAGTATTTCCTTGTACATTTTCATATATGTTCATTTAAGTCTTTGAGATGACTTGGTACAAGGTTATTTTAGTTTTAAGGTCTTAGTCTTAAGGTATTAATTTATTGTTATTAAACTTTGTTCATTTTCTTGGTGTTTGACTGTTGCCTCCCCATTCTCTGTACTTGCATATTTACCGTCAACTATCTCATTTAATATCCAACAAAGAATCTGAGTTACGTCCTACCCAAATCGGGTCGTGACAATATATATATATATATATATATATATATATATATATATATATATATATATATATATATATATATATATATATATATATATATATATATATATATATATATATATATATATATATATATATATATATATATATACAGTGAACCCTCGCTACTTCGCGGTTCGACAATCGCGGATTCACCACTTCGCGGGTTTTTTCCATAACCCATATATATATACATATCGCAGATTTTCCCGAAAATTTGAAAATACCGCGAAATCTGAAGACAACCAAATCCGATATTTTGTTACCTGTAATTCCATTAATACTGTAATTAGTAATATCTGCTCTTACTGATTGTTCATTGCTTTACATATGATATATAATTCAGCACAGAAAGAAATAAAACACGAAAAGAGAATGTGATCATACGATAATACAGTATACTGTATACAGTACGTAGTAAAATTAAATCAAACATGAAAAGCAAATCAGATGCAGTCATACAATACGTATTAGAATGGTGTACAGTAAGGCTGCTGTTGACTACTACTGTACGTATAGTACTACAAATGTAATGGATGTGCTTCTTTTCCATGAATCTTTTGTATGTATACGTACGTAGTACTGCCTCCAATAATATTCTTTGTTGCAAAAATCACATTTCGAATAAGCGTACGAGAGAGAGAGATAGAGAGAGAGAGAGACACACACACACATCCTACAGTACAACAAAAGCGTAAAATAGCGTACATAAAGCTGTATTATTATTACAGTACTGTATTGTTATTATTATTATTATTGTTGTTGTTGTTAATAAAATTATTATTGTTATTATTATTATCATCATTATTATTATTATTATTATTACTGTATTACTGTATTGTACTGTATTATCATACAATAATTCAGTACTGTATACAGTACGTAATAAAATTAAATCGAACATGAAACGCAAATCAGATGCAGTCATACAATACGTATTAGAATGGTGTACAGTAAGGCTGCTGTTGACTACTACTGTACGTACAGTACTACAAATGTAATGGATGTGCTTCTTTTCCATGAATCTTTTCTATGTATACGTACATAGTACAGTACTGCATCCAATAATATTCTTTGTTGCAAAAATCACATTCCGAATAAGCGTACGAGAGAGAGAGAGAGAGAGAGACACACACACACACACATCCTACAAAAGAATACAAACACTGTAGCATACGTAAAGCTATTAAATATTGTTATTACTGTATTATTGTTGTTGTTGTTAATAAAATTATGATTATTATTATTATTATCATTATTATTATTATTATTATTACAGTACTGTACTGTATTATTATCATTATTTATTATTATTACGGTACTATTAATCTACGTACGTTCGGTATGCGCGGGGCATCTTCTATGAGTTGGTAACCTACGCATCATGTACTGTAAGACGGGTTGTGATTGGTTCAAGCGCTGATAGATGACGAATCAGAACTCAAGTTTTGTTATCTAGCCTGTGATTGGTGTTTTGCCATCATCTCCTACCCGCAGCATCTAGGTTCTCGCGGGGCCGGATCGTCCACTTTCTCTTACCGCGTATCGCTGAGTAGACGTTCTTAAGTTTGTGAATCTGTGCTGTGTGCGACTTTTTTAAGTTGAACTTTTTGTCAAATCCTACTGTAATGGCTCCCAAGCGTTCTGCTTCTCTTAAGGCTGGTAGTGAGCCTAAACGCCACCGAAGGATGATGACGATAGCTGAGAAGGTTACGCTTCTCGATATGTTAAAAGATGGTAGAAGTTACGCGGCCGCTGGGCGCCATTTTGGCATCAACGAATCTACTGTTCACTATATCAAGAAGGACGAGGCGAACATTAGAAAGACGGCTGCAATCACCTTTAGCAGATCAGCAAAGCGAGTCGTTACTACGCGTAATAAAACGATCGTACGCATGGAAGGTGCTTTAGCTGTGTGGATTGCCGACTGCCGGAAGAAGAACATAGCGTTGGATACGAACACCATCCAAACAAAGGCTTTGAGCTTATATGAGAATTTTGCTGCAAAGGAACCTAAAGACGACGACGGCAACCATGCTGAAGATGATGATGATGCAGATGATCCTCAACCAGGGACATCCACTGATTCCCAGCCTCAGAAACGTTTTTCCGCCAGCAAAGGATGGTTCGCGAAGTTTCAGAAACGCTTCGCCCTGAAAAGCGTTTCCCTGCATGGGGAGTCTGCTTCCGCTGACACTGCCGCTGCTGAAACTTACGTGAACCAGACGTTCAAGAATATTATTGCCGAAGGTGGATACAAGCCAGAACAAGTCTTTAATATGGATGAGACCGGCTTGTTTTGGAAGAGAATGCCATCGCGAACTTTCCTGTTCAAAGAGGAAGCCAAAGCCTCTGGCTTTAAAGCATTCAAGGATCGCGTTACCTTCGTGATGTGTAGCAATGCTGCTGGATTTTTGCTAAAGCCGGGGTTTATTTATAAGTCGAAAAATCCTCTCGCTTTGAAAAATAAAAATAAGAATCTCCTTCCCGTGTACTGGATGCATAATCAAAAAGCATGGATTACGAAGATGCTGACCTCCAACTGGTTCCATCAGTGTTTTATCCCGCAAGTCAGCAAATATCTCGTAGAGAAGGGCTTGCCATTCAAGATCCTTCTCCTTATGGATAACGCTGGTGGACACGCAACTGACCTGTCGCATGAGGGCATTCAGGTTGAGTTCCTGCCACCCAACACCACGTCATTAATTCAACCGATGGACCAGGGGGTTATCAGGGCGTTCAAGGCCCTCTACACGAAGAACACCTTGGCGGACCTCGTTGCGTGTGTGGATGCTGCCCAAGATGATGAGGATGAAGATTTTAACTTGAAGGCGTACTGGCGGCAGTACACCATAGCCACGTGCCTGCAGAATATTCAGAAGGCACTTCAAGAGATGAAACCTGCAACCATGAATGCGAGCTGGAAGAAGTTGTGGCCCGAGATTGTTTACGACGACAAGGGATTTACTCCTTCGGAAATCCAACACTCTGCAATACGCAAATTTGTGCAGTTGGCTGCCATAATTGGAGGTGACGGGTTTGGCGACATGACGACTGAAGACGTCGACGAGTTGTTGGACTGCCATTCCCAGCCCCTAACTGACGCAGACCTCGAAGACCTGACGAAATCGGCAAGCGAAGAAGAGAGTGAAACCCAGGAAGAGACCCAAGAAAATGTCGAAGAAACGGGCTTAACATTAGAACGGCTTGCCAAGGCCTGCAACCATGCGAAGGAGTTGAAAGAAATGTTGCAAGAGTGGGACAAGGATATGGTTCGCTCGATGCAATTCTGCAACAAGATCGATGAAGACATGACTCCCTACAAAATGCTCTTGGATCGAAAAAAGAAGCAGCGGCAACAACTTCCGATCACAATGTTCTTCCAGCCTCGCAAAAAAGAGCCAGTTCCTCCTGCTAGTACGCCTTCGGAAGAAATTGAAGAAGTTTGCCAGGAAGAAGTTGAAGAGGTGTCCCAAGAAAAGACACCTCCGTCTGAAGAGACGTAAAATAATACCTGGCTGCACAGTAGAACACATCATTAGCTTCATCATCATCATTTCTACTGTGCAGCAAATTCATCGCCATCATCATTCAAGTTTTTCTTCAACTTCTTTCGTGGTGAGTAAAGTAACAATCTTTATTTTTTACTTCAATATTCTTACATTCTAAAACTGTATTTGTGCCTGTTTTATAGTTTAGCACTGTACGTACTGTATGCATTAAGTTAAAGGGAAGGTTTTAAAAGTCTACATGTTG